>NC_091185.1:0-163503 GCF_040958095.1 Procambarus clarkii
GGGACAAATGTGACCAAACTCCGATTTCAGTACTTGGCATATGTTGGGTATAAAAATCGTAATATCAAACAGCGAATACGTGCAGAGAGCCAGAATGATGCTCCAAAATATGGCTCAGGCCTCGATATTGTGATGTTTGGGATATTTTGAAAACTGCTTGGAGGTTTGGGACAATGTAACCAATCGCCGCTTCAGTACTTGGCATATGTTGGGTATAAAAAAGTCGTAATTTCAACTGCGAATACGTGCAGAGAGCCAGAATTTGGCTCCAAAATATGGCTCAGGCCTAGAAATTGGGATGTTTGGGATATTTTGAAAACTGCAAGGGGGATTGAGACAAATGTGACCAAACGCCACTTTCAGTACTTGGCATATGTTGGGTATAAAAAAATGGTAATTTCAAACTGCGAATACGTGCAGACCAGAATTTGGCTCCAAAATATGGCTCAGGCTTCAAAATTAGGATGTTTGAGATATTTTGAAAACTGCAGGGGGGGTTTGTGCGAAATATGACTCACTGCCGCTTTCGGGACTTGGCATATTTTGGGTATAAAATGTCGTAATTTCAAACCGCGAATACGTGCATAGAGCCAGAACTTGGCTCCAAAATATTGCTCAGGCCTCGAAATTGGGATGTTTGAGATATTTTGAAAACTGCAGGGGGGGTTTGGGACAAATTTGAACAAACGCCGCTTTCAGTTCTTGGCATATGTTGGGCATAAAAAAGTCGTAATTTCAAACTGCGAATACGTGCAGAAAGCTAGAATTTGGCTCCAAAATATTGTTCAGGCCTCGAAATTGTGATATTTGGGATATTTCGAAAACTGCAGGGGAGTTTGTGCGAAATGTGACTCACTGCCGCTTTCATGACTTGGCATATGTTGGGTATAAAATATCGTAATTTCAAACCGCGAATACGTGCATAGAGCCAGAATTTGGCTCCAAAATATGGCTCATGCCTCGAAATTGGAATTTTTGGGATATTTTGAAAACTGCAGGGAGGTTTGGGACAAATGTGACCAAATGCCACTTTCAGTACTTAGCATATGTTGGGTATAAAATGTCGTAATTTCAAACCGCGAAAACGTGCATAAAGCCAGAATTTGGCTCCAAAATAAGGCTCAGGCCTCGAAATTGGGATGTTTGGGATATTTTGAAAACTGCAGTTTTTTTTTGGACAAATGTGACCAAACGCCGCGTTCAGTACTTGGCATATGTTGGGTATAAAAGTTGTAATTTCAAACTGCGAATACGTGCAGAGAGCCAGAATTTGGCTCCAAAATACGTCTCAGGCCTCGAAATTGGGATATTTGGGATATTTCGAAAACTGCAGGGGAGTTTGTGCAAAATGTGACTAACTGCCACTTTCAGGACTTAGCATATGTTGGGTATAAAAATTCGTAATTTCAATCTGCGAATACCTGCATAGAGCCAGAATTTGGCTCCAAAATATGGCTCTGGCCTCGAAATTGAGATGTTTCGGATATTTTGAAAAGTGCAGGGAGGTTTGGGACAAATGTGACGAAACGCCGCTTTCAGTACTTGGCATATGTTGGGTATATAAATTCGTAATTTCAAACTGCGAATACGTGCAGAGAGCCAGAATTTGGCTCAAAAATGTGGCTCATGCCTCGAAATTGGGATGTTTGGGATATTTTGAAAACGGCAGGGAGGTTAGGGACAGATGTGACAAAACGGCGCTTTCAGTACTTCGCATATGTTGGGTATAAAAAAGTCGTAATTTCAAACTTCGAATACGTGCAGAGAGCCAGAATTTGGCTCCAAAATGTGAATCAGGCCTTAAAATTGGGATGTTTGGGATATTTTGAAAACTGCAGGGAGGTTTAAGACAAATGTGACTCACTACCGCTTTCAGTACTTCGCATATATTGGGTATAAAAAATCGTAATTTCAAACTACGAATACGTGCGGAGAGCCAGAATTTGGCTCCAAAATGTGAATCAAGCCTTAAAATTGGGATGTTTGGGATATTTGGAAAACTGCAAGAGGGATTGGGCCAAATGTGACCAAACGCCGTTTCAGGGCTTGGCATATGTTGGGTATAAAAAAGTCGCAATTTTAAACTGCGAATACGTGCAGAGAGCCAGAATTTGGCTCCAAAATACGGCTCAGGCCTCGAAATTCGGATATTTGGGATACTTCGAAAACTGCAGAGGGAGTTTGTGCAGAATATGACTAACTGCCCCTTTCAGAACTTAGCATATGTTGGGTATAAAAATTCGTAATTTCAATCTGCGAATACGTGCATAGAGCCAGAATTTGGCTCCAAAATATGGCTCAGGCGCCGAAATTGGGATGTTTTGGATATTTTGAAAACTGCAGTGAGGTTTGGGACAAATATGACCAAACGTCGCTTTCAGTACGAGGCATATGTTGGGTATAAAAAGTCGTAATTTCAAACTGCGAATACGTGCATAGAGCCAGAATTTGGCTCCAAAATTTTGCTCAGTCCTCGAAATTGGGATGTTTGGGATATTTTGAAAACTGCAGGGGAGTTTGTGCAAAATGTGACTCACTGCTGCTTTCAGTTCTTGGAATATGTTTGGTATAAAAAGTCGTAATTTCAAACTGCGAATACGTGTATAGAGCCAGAATTTGGCTCCAAAATATTGCTCAGTCCTCGAAATTGGGATGTTTGGGATCTTTTGAAAACTGCAGGGGGGGGGGGGACAAATTTGACCAAACGCCGCTATCAGTACTTGGAACATGTTGGGTATAAAAAAGTCGTAATTTCAAACTGCGAATACGAGCAGAGAGCCAGAATTTGGCTCCAAAATATGGTTCAGGCCTCGAAATTGGGATGTTTGGGATATTTTGAAAACTGCAGGGGGGATTGAGACAAATGTGACCAAACGCCGCATTCAGTCCCTGGCATATGTAGGGTATAAAATAGTAGTAATTTCAAACTGAGAACACGTGCGAGAGCCAGAATTTGGCTCCAAAATATGGCTCAGGTGTCGAAATTGGGATATTTGGGATATTTCGAAAACTCCAAGGGAGTTTGTGCAAAACGTGACTCACTGCCTCTTTCAGGACTTGGCATATGTTTGAATAAAGTCGTAATTTCAAACTGCGAATACGTGCAGAGAGCCAGAATTTGGCTCCAAAATATGGCTCAGGCGTCGAAATTGGGATGTTTGAGATATTTTGAAAACTGCAGTGAGGTTTTGGGACAAATATGACCAAACGTCGCTTTCAGTACTTGGCATATGTTGGGTATATAAAGTCATAATTTCAAACTGAGAATACGTGCAGAGAGCATATGTTTGGTATAAAAAGTCGTAATTTCAAACTGGGAATACCTGCATAGAGCCAGAATTTGGCTCCAAAATATTGCTCAGTCCTCAAAATTGGGATGCTTGGGATATTTTGAAAACTGCAGGGGGGTTTGGGACAAATATGACCAAACGCCGCTTTCAGAACTTGGCATATGTTGGGTATAAAAAGTCGTAATTTCAAACTGCGAATACGTGCAGAGAGCTTGAATTTGGATTCAAAATATGGCTCAGGCGTCGAAATTAGGATATTTGGGATATTTCGAAAACTGCAGGGGAATTTGTGCTAAATGTGATTCACTGCTGCTTTCAAGACTTGGCATATGTTGGGTATAAAAATCGTTATTTCAAACTGCGAATACGTGCAGAGAGCCAGAATTTGGCTCCAAAATATGGCTCATGCCTCGAAATTGGAATTTTTGGGATATTTTGAAAACTGCAGGGAGGTTTGGGACAAATGTGACCAAATGCCACTTTCAGTACTTGGCAAATGTTGGGTATAAAAAGTCGTAATTTTAAACTTTGAATACGTGCAGAGAGCCAGAATTTCGCTCCAAAATATGGCTCAGGCCTCGAAATTGGGATGTTTGGGATATTTTGAAAACTGCAGGTTTTTTTTGGACAAATGTGACCAAACGCCGCGTTCAGTACTTGGCATATGTTGGGTATAAAAAAGTCGTAATTTCAAACTGCGAATACGTGCAGAGAGCCAGAATTTGGTTCCAAAATATGGCTCAGGCCTTGAAATTGGTATTTTTGGGATAAATTTGAAAACTGCTGGGAGGTTTGGGACAAATGTAACCAAACGCTGCTTTCAGTACTTGGCATATGTTGGGTATAAAAAAGTCGTAATTTCAAACTGCGAAGACGTGCAGAGAGCCAGAATTTGGTTCCAAAATATGGCTCAGGCCTTGAAATTGGGATGTTTTGGATATTTTGAAAACTGCGGGGGGGGGGGGGGTTGGGACAAATGTGACCAAACGCCGTGTTCAGTAATTGGCTTGTTGAGTATTAAAAATCGTAATTTCAAACTGCGAATACTTGCAGAGAGCCAGAATTTGGTTCCAAAATATGGCTCAGGCCTCGAAATTAGGATATTTTGGATATTTCGAAAACTGCAGGGGAGATTGTGCGAAATGTGACACACTGCCTCTTTCAAGACTTGGCATATGTTGGGTATAAAATATCGTAATTTCAAACCGCGAATACGTGCAGAGAGCCAATATTTGGTTCCAAAATATGGCTCAGGCCTCGAAATTGGGATGTTTGGGATATTTTGAAAACTGCAGGAGAGTTTGTGCAAAATGTGACTCACTGCCACTTTCAGTACTTGGCATATGTTGGGTATAAAAAGTCGAAATTTCAAACTTTGAATACGTGCAGAGAGCCAGAATTTGGCTCCAAAATATAGCTCAGGCCTCAAAATTTTGATATTTTGGATATTTCGAAAACTGCAGGGGAGTTTGTGCGAAATGTGACTCACTGCCGCTTTCAGGACTTGGCATATGTTGGGTATAAAATGTCATAATTTCAAACCGCGAATACGTGCATAGAGCCAGAATTGGGCTCCAAAATATGGCTCAGGCCTCGAAATTGGGATGTTTGGGATATTTTGAAAACTGCAGGGGAGTTTGTGCGAAATGTGACACACTGCCTCTTTCAAGACTTGGCATGTGTTGGGTATAAAATATCGTAATTTCAAACCGCGAATACGTGCAGAGAGCCAATATTTGGTTCCAAAATATGGCTCAGGCCTCGAAATTGGGATGTTTGGGATATTTTGAAAACTGCAGGGGAGTTTGTGCAAAATGTGACTCACTGCCACTTTCAGTACTTGGCATATGTTGGGTATAAAAAGTCGAAATTTCAAACTTTGAATACGTGCAGAGAGCCAGAATTTGGCTCCAAAATATAGCTCAGGCCTCAAAATTTTGATATTTAGGATATTTCGAAAACTGCAGGGGAGTTTGTGCGAAATGTGACTCACTGCCGCTTTCAGGACTTGGCATATGTTGGGTATAAAATGTCGTAATTTCAAACCGCGAATACGTGCATAGAGCCAGAATTGGGCTCCAAAATATGGCTCAGGCCTCGAAATTGGGATGTTTGGGATATTTTTAAAACTGCAGTTTTTTTTTGGACAAATGTGACCAAACGCCGCATTCAGTACTTGGCATATGTTGGGTATAAAAAAGTTGTAATTTCAAACTGCGAATACGTGCAGAGAGCCAGAATATGGCTTCAAAATACTGCTTAGGCCTCGAAATTGGGATATTTGGGATATTTCGAAAACTGCAGGGGAGTTTGTGCAAAATGTGACTAACTGCCGCTTTCAGGACTTAGCATATGTTGGGTATAAAAATTCGTAATTTCAATCTGCGAATATGTGCATAGAGCCAGAATTTGGCTCCAAAATATGGCTCTGTCCTCGAAATTGGGATGTTTGGGATATTTTGAAAAGTGCAGGAAGGTTTGGGACAAATGTGACGAAACGCCGCTTTCAGTACTTGGCATATGTTGGGTATATAAATTCGTAATTTCACACTGCGAATACGTGCAGAGAGCCAGAATTTGGCTCTAAAATATGGCTCATGCCTCGAAATTGGGATGTTTGGGATATTTTGAAAACTGCAGGGGGGGGGGTTTGGGACAAATGTGACCAAACTCCACTTTCAGTACTTGGCATAAATTGGGTATAAAAAAGTCGTAATTTCAAACTGCAAATACGTGCAGAGAGCCAGAGTTTGGCTCCAAAAATTTTTTTCTCAGGCCTCGAAATTGGGATGTTTGGGATATTTCGAAAACTGCAGGGGAGATTGTGCAAAATGTGACTCACTGCCGCTTTCAGTACTTGGCATATGTTGGGTATAAAAATCACAATATCAAACTGCGAATACGTGCAGAGAGCCAGAATTTGGCACAAAAATATGGCTCAGGCCTCGAAATTGGGATGTTTGGGATATTTTGAAAACTGCTGGGAGGTTTGGGACAAATGCAACCAAACGCCGCTTTCAGTACTTGGCATATGTTGGGTATAAAAAAGTCGTTATTTCAAACTGCGAATACGTGCAGAGAGCCAGAATTTGGCTCCAAAATATGGCTCAGGCCTCGAAATTGGGATGTTTGGGTTATTTTTAAAACAGCAGGGGGGACTGAGACAAATGTGACCAAACTCTGCTTTCAGTACTTAGCATATGTTGGGTATAAAATGTCGTAATTTCAAACCGCGAAAACGTGCATAAAGCCAGAATTTGGCTCCAAAATAAGGCTCAGGCCTCGAAATTGGGATGTTTGGGATATTTGAAAACTGCAGTTTTTTTTTGGACAAATGTGACCAAACGCCGCGTTCAGTACTTGGCATATGTTGGGTATAAAAAAGTTGTAATTTCAAACTGCGAATACGTGCAGAGAGCCAGAATTTGGCTCCAAAATACGGCTCAGGCCTCGAAATTGGGATATTTGGGATATTTCGAAAACTGCAGGGGAGTTTGTGCAAAATGTGACTAACTGCCACTTTCAGGACTTAGCATATGTTGGGTATAAAAATTCGTAATTTCAATCTGCGAATACCTGCATAGAGCCAGAATTTGGCTCCAAAATATGGCTCTGGCCTCGAAATTGAGATGTTTACGATATTTTGAAAAGTGCAGGGAGGTTTGGGACAAATGTGACGAAACGCCGCTTTCAGTACTTGGCATATGTTGGGTATATAAATTCGTAATTTCAAACTGCGAATACGTGCAGAGAGCCAGAATTTGGCTCCAAAATGTGGCTCATGCCTCGAAATTGGGATGTTTGGGATATTTTGAAAACTGCAGGGAGGTTTGGGACAAATGTGACGAAACGCCGCTTTCAGTACTTGGCATATGTTGGGTATATAAATTCGTAATTTCAAACTGCGAATACGTGCAGAGAGACAATATTTGGTTCCAAAATATGACTCAGGCCTCGAAATTGGGATGTTTGGGATATTTTGAAAACTGCAGGGGAGTTTGTGCAAAATGTGACTCACTGCCACTTTCAGTACTTGGCATATGTTGGGTATAAAAAGTCGTAATATCAAACTGTGAATACGTGCAGAGATCCAGACGTTGACTCCAAAATATGGCTCAGGCCTCGATATTGGGATGTTTGGGATATTTTGAAAACGGCAGGGAGGTTTGGGACAGATGTGACAAAACGGCGCTTTCAGTACTTCGCATATGTTGGGTATAAAAAATTCGTAATTTCAAACTTCGAATACGTGCAGAGAGCCAGAATTTGGCTCCAAAATGTGAATCAGGCCTTAAAATTGGGATGTTTGGGATATTTTGAAAACTGCAGGGAGGTTTAAGACAAATGTGACTCACTACCGCTTTCAGTACTTCGCATATATTGGGTATAAAAAATCGTAATTTCAAACTACGAATACGTGCGGAGAGCCAGAATTTGGCTCCAAAATGTGAATCAAGCCTTAAAATTGGGATGTTTGGGATATTTGGAAAACTGCAAGAGGGATTGGGCCAAATGTTACCAAACGCCGTTTCAGGGCTTGGCATATGTTGGGTATAAAAAAGTCGCAATTTTAAACTGCGAATACGTGCAGAGAGCCAGAATTTGGCTCCAAAATACGGCTCAGGCCTCGAAATTCGGATATTTGGGATACTTCGAAAACTGCAGAGGGAGTTTGTGCAGAATATGACTAACTGCCCCTTTCAGAACTTAGCATATGTTGGGTATAAAAATTCGTAATTTCAATCTGCGAATACGTGCATAGAGCCAGAATTTGGCTCCAAAATATGGCTCAGGCGCCGAAATTGGGATGTTTTGGATATTTTGAAAACTGCAGTGAGGTTTGGGACAAATATGACCAAACGTCGCTTTCAGTACGAGGCATATGTTGGGTATAAAAAGTCGTAATTTCAAACTGCGAATACGTGCATAGAGCCAGAATTTGGCTCCAAAATTTTGCTCAGTCCTCGAAATTGGGATGTTTGGGATATTTTGAAAACTGCAGGGGAGTTTGTGCAAAATGTGACTCACTGCTGCTTTCAGTTCTTGGAATATGTTTGGTATAAAAAGTCGTAATTTCAAACTGCGAATACGTGTATAGAGCCAGAATTTGGCTCCAAAATATTGCTCAGTCCTCGAAATTGGGATGTTTGGGATCTTTTGAAAACTGCAGGGGGGGGGGGACAAATTTGACCAAACGCCGCTATCAGTACTTGGAACATGTTGGGTATAAAAAAGTCGTAATTTCAAACTGCGAATACGAGCAGAGAGCCAGAATTTGGCTCCAAAATATGGTTCAGGCCTCGAAATTGGGATGTTTGGGATATTTTGAAAACTGTAGGGGGGATTGAGACAAATGTGACCAAACGCCGCATTCAGTCCCTGGCATATGTAGGGTATAAAATAGTAGTAATTTCAAACTGAGAACACGTGCAGAGAGCCAGAATTTGGCTCCAAAATATGGCTCAGGTGTCGAAATTGGATATTTGGGATATTTCGAAAACTCCAAGGGAGTTTGTGCAAAACGTGACTCACTGCCTCTTTCAGGACTTGGCATATGTTTGAATAAAGTCGTAATTTCAAACTGCGAATACGTGCAGAGAGCCAGAATTTGGCTCCAAAATATGGCTCAGGCGTCGAAATTGGGATGTTTGAGATATTTTGAAAACTGCAGTGAGGTTTTGGGACAAATATGACCAAACGTCGCTTTCAGTACTTGGCATATGTTGGGTATATAAAGTCATAATTTCAAACTGAGAATACGTGCAGAGAGCATATGTTGGGTAAAAAGTCGTAATTTCAAACTGGGAATACCTGCATAGAGCCAGAATTTGGCTCCAAAATATTGCTCAGTCCTCGAAATTGGGATGTTTGGGATATTTTGAAAACTGCAGGGGGGTTTGGGACAAATGTGACCAAACGCCGCATTCAGTCCCTGGCATATGTAGGGTATAAAATAGTAGTAATTTCAAACTGAGAACACGTGCAGAGAGCCAGAATTTGCCTCCAAAATATGTCTCAGGGGCGGAAATTGGGTTGTTTTGGATATTTTGAAAACTGCAGTGAGGTTTGGGACAAATATGACCAAACGTCGATTTCAGTACTTGGCATATGTTGGGTATAAAAAGTCGTAATTTCAAACTGCGAATACGTGCATAGAGCCAGAATTTGGCTCCAAAATATTGCTCAGTCCGCGAAATTCGGATGTTTGGGATATTTTGAAAACTGCAGGGGGGTTTGGGACAAATTTGCCCAAACGCTGCTTTCAGTACTTGGTATATGTTGGGTATAAAAAGTCGTAATTTCACACTGCGAATACGTGCAGAGAGCTTGAATTTTGCTCCAAAATATGGCTTAAGCCTCGAAAGTGGGATGTTTGGGATATTTTGAAAACTGCAGGAGAGTTTGTGGAAAATGTGACTCACTGCTGCTTTCAGTACTTGTTATATGTTGTGTATAAAAAGTCGTAATTTCAAACCTGCGAATATGTGCAGAGAGCCAGAATTTGGCGCCAAAATATGGCTCAGGCGTCGAAATTGGGATATTTGGGATATTTTATAAACTGCAGGGGAGTTTGTGCTAAATGTGACTCACTGCCGCTTTCAGGACTTGGCATAGGTTATGTATAAAATGTCGCAATTTCAAACCGCGAATACGTGCATAGAGCCAGAATTTGGATCCAAAATATTGCTCATGCCTTGAAATTGGGATGTTTGGGATATTTTGAAAACTGCAAGGGAGTTTGTGCTAAATGAGACTCACTGCTGCTTTCAGTACTTGGCATATGTTGGGTATAAAAATTCGTAATTTCAAACTGCGAATACATGCAGAGAGCCAGAATTTGGCTCCAAAATATGGCTAAGGTGTCGAAATTGGGATATTTGGGTTATTTCGAAAACTGCAAGGGAGTTTGTGCAAAATGTGACTCACTGCCGCTTTCAGGACTTGGACTATTTTGGGTACAAAAAGTCGTAATTTCAAACTGTGAATACGTGCAGAGAGCCAGAACTTGGCTCCAAAATATGGCTCCGGCATCGAAATTGAGATATTTGGGATATTTTGAAAACTGCAGGGGAGTTTGCGCAAAATGTGACTCACTGCCACTTTCAGTACTTGGCAAATGTTGGGTGTAAAAATTCGTAATTTCAAACTGCGAATACGTGCAGAGAGCCAGAATTTGGCTCCAAAATATTGCTCATGCCTCGAGATTGGGATGTTTGGGATATTTTGAAAACTGCAGTGGGGGTTTGGGACAAATGTGACCAAACGCCGCTCTCAGTACTTGGCATATGTTGGGCATAAAAAATTCGTAATTTCAAACTGCGAATACGTGCAGAGAGCCAGAATTTGGCTCCAAAATATTGATCAGGCCTCGAAAAGTGGATATTTGGGATATTTCGTAAACTGCAGGGGAGTTTGTGCGAAATGTGACTCACTGCCACTCTCAGTACTTGGCATATGTTGGGTAAAAAATGTCGTAATTTCAAACCGCGAATACGTGCATAGAGCCAGATTTTGGCTCCAAAATATGGCTAAGGCCTCGAAATTGGGATGTTTGGGATATTTTGAAATCTGCAGGAGGGGTTTGGGACAAATGTTAACAAACGCCGCTTTCAGTACTTGGCATATATTGGGTATAAAAAATTCGTAATTTCAAACTGCGAATACGTGCAGAGAGCCAGAGTTTAGCTGCAAAATATGGCTCAGGCCTCTAAAATGGGATGTTTGGGATATTTCGAAAACTGCAAAGGGAGTTTGTGCAAAATGTGACTCACTGATGCTATCAGTACTTGGCATATGTTGGGTATAAAAATCGTAATATCAAAATGCGAATACGTGCATAGAGCCAGAATTTGGCTCCAAAATATTGCTCAGTCCTCGAAATTGGGATGTTTTGGATCTTTTAAAAACTGCAGGGGGGGTTTGGGACAAATTTGACCAAACGCCGCCATCAGTACTTGGTATATGTTGGGTATAAAAAAGTCGTAATTTCAAACTGCGAATACGTGCAGAGAGCCAGAATTTGGCTCCAAAATATGGATCAGGCCTCAAAATTGGAATATTTGGGATATTTCGAAAACTGCAGGGGAGTTTGTTGCGAAATGTGACTCACTGCCGCTTTTAGGACTTGGCATATGTTATGTATAAAATGTCGTAATTTCAAACTGCGAATACGTGCATAGAGCCAGAATTTGGCTCCAAAATATTGCTCAGTCCTCGAAATTGGGATGTTTGGGATATTTTGAAAACTGCAGGAGGGTTTGGGATATTTTGAAAACTGCAGGAGGGTTTGGGACAAATATGACCAAACGCTGCTTTCAGAACTTGGCATATGTTTGGTATAAAAAGTCGTAATTTCAAACTGCAAAAACGTGCAGAGAGCTTGAATTTGGGTCCAAAATTTGGCTCAGGCCACGAAAGTGGTATGTTTGGGATATTTTGAAAACTGCAGGGGAGTTTGTGCAAAATGTGACTCACTGCTGCTTTCAGTACTTCGCATATGTTGGGTATAAAAATTCGTAATTTCAAACTGCAAATACGTGCAGAGAGCCAGAATTTGGCTCCAAAATATGGCTAAGGTGTCGAAATTGGGATATTTGGGTTATTTCGAAAACTGGAAGGGAGTTTGTGCAAAATGTGACTCACTGCCGCTTTCAGGACTTGGCATATTTTGGGTACAAAAAGTCGTAATTTCAAACTGCAAATACGTGCAGAGAGCCAGAATTTGGCTCCAAAATATGGCTCCGGCCTCGAAATTGAGATATTTGGGATATTTTGAAAACTGCAGGGGAGTTTGCGCAAAATGTGACTCACTGCTACTTTCAGTAATTGACAAATGTTGGGTTTAAAAAGTCGTAATATCAAACTGTGAATTCGTGCAGAGAGCCAAACGTTGGCTCCAAAATATGGCTCAGGTCTCGATATTGAGATGTTTGGGATATTTTGAAAACTGCAGGGAGGTTTAGGACAAATGTGACTAAACGCCGCTTTCAGTACTTGGCATATGTTGGGTATAAAAAAGTCGTAATTTCAAAATGCGAATACGTGCAGAGAGCCAGAATTTGGCTCCAAAATATGACTTAGGCATCGTAATTGGGATATTTGGGATATTTTGAAAACTGAAGGGGAGTTTATGCAAAATGTGACTTACTGCTGCTTTCAGTACTTGGCATATGATGGGTATAAAAAGTCGTAATTTCAAACTGCAAATACGTGCAGAGACAGAATTTGGCTACAAAATATGGCTAGGCCTCGAAATTGAGATATTTGGGATATTTTGAAAACTGCAGGGGGGATTATGACAAATGTGACCAAATGCCGCTTTCAGTACCTGGCATATGTTGGGTATAAAAAAGTGGTAATTTCAAACTGCGAATACGTGCATAGAGCCAGAATTTGGATCCAAAATATTGCTCATGCCTCGAAATTGGGATATTTGGGATATTTCGAAAACTGCAGGGGAGTTTGTGCGAAATGTGACTCACTGCCGCTTTCAGGACTTGGCATAGGTTATGTATAAAATGTCGCAATTTCAAACCGCGAATACGTGCATAGAGCCAGAATTTGGATCCAAAATATTGCTCAGTCCTCGAAATTCGGATGTTTGGGATATTTTGAAAACTGCAGAGGGGGTTTGGGACAAATTTGCCCAAACGCTGCTTTCAGTACTTGGTATATGTTGGGTATAAAAAGTCGTAATTTCACACTGCGAATACGTGCAGAGAGCTTGAATTTTTCTCCAAAATATGGCTCAAGCCTCGAAAGTGGGATGTTTGGGATATTTTGAAAACTGCAGGGGAGTTTGTGGAAAATGTGACTCACTGCTGCTTTCAGTACTTGTTATATGTTGTGTATAAAAAGTCGTAATTTCAAACCTGCGAATATGTGCAGAGAGCCAGAATTTGGCGCCAAAATAGGGCTCAGGCGTCGAAATTGGGATATTTGGGATATTTTGAAAACTGCAGGGGAATTTGTGCTAAATGTGACTCACTGCCGCTTTCAGGACTTGGCATAGGTTATGTATAAAATGTCGCAATTTCAAACCGCGAATACGTGCATAGAGCCAGAATTTGGATCCAAAATATTGCTCATGCCTCGAAATTGGGATGTTTGGGATATTTTGAAAACTGCAGGGGAGTTTGTGCTAAATGTGACTCACTGCTGCTTTCTGTACTTGGCATATGTTGGGTATAAAAATTCGTAATTTCAAACTGCGAATACATGCAGAGAGCCAGAATTTGGCTCCAAAATATGGCTAAGGTGTCGAAATTGGAATATTTGGGTTATTTCGAAAACTGCAAGGGAGTTTGTGCAAAATGTCACTCACTGCCGCTTTCAGGACTTGGCATATTTTGGGTACAAAAAGTCGTAATTTCAAACTGTGAATACGTGCAGGGAGCCAGAACTTGGCTCCAAAATATGACTCCGGCCTCGAAATTGAGATATTTGGGATATTTTGAAAACTGCAGGGAGTTTGCGCAAAATGTGACTCACTGCCACTTTCAGTACTTGGCAAATGTTGGGTGTAAAAATTCGTAATTTCAAACTGCGAATACGTGCAGAGAGCCAGAATTTGGCTCCAAAATATTGCTCATGCCTCGAGATTGGGATGTTTGGGATATTTTGAAAACTGCAGTGGGGGTTTGGGACAAATGTGACCAAACGCCGCTCTCAGTACTTGGCATATGTTGGGCATAAAAAATTCGTAATTTCAAACTGCGAATACGTGCAGAGAGCCAGAATTTGGCTCCAAAATATTGCTCAGGCCTCGAAAAGTGGATATTTGGGATATTTCGTAAACTGCAGGGGAGTTTGTGCGAAATGTGACTCACTGCCACTCTCAGTACTTGGCATATGTTGGGTAAAAAATGTCGTAATTTCAAACCGCGAATACGTGCATAGAGCCAGATTTTGGCTCCGAAATATGGCTAAGGCCTCGAAATTGGGATGTTTGGGATATTTTGAAATCTGCAGGAGGGGTTTGGGACAAATGTTAACAAACGCCGCTTTCAGTACTTGGCATATATTGGGTATAAAAAATTCGTAATTTCAAACTGCGAATACGTGCAGAGAGCCAGAGTTTAGCTGCAAAATATGGCTCAGGCCTCTAAAATGGGATGTTTGGGATATTTCGAAAACTGCAAGGGAGTTTGTGCAAAATGTGACTCACTGATGCTTTCAGTACTTGGCATATGTTGGGAATAAAAA
Source organism: Procambarus clarkii (assembly GCF_040958095.1). Taxonomy (NCBI): domain Eukaryota; kingdom Metazoa; phylum Arthropoda; class Malacostraca; order Decapoda; family Cambaridae; genus Procambarus; species Procambarus clarkii. Next base: position 14,496 of record NC_091185.1, read on the forward strand.
TCGTAATATCAAAATGCGAATACGTGCATAGAGCCAGAATTTGGCTCCAAAATATTGCTCAGTCCTCGAAATTGGGATGTTTTGGACCTTTAAAAACTGCAGGGGGGGTTTGGGACAAATTTGACCAAACGCCGCTATCAGTACTTGGTATATGTTGGGTATAAAAAAGTCGTAATTTCAAACTGCGAATACGTGCAGAGAGCCAGAATTTGGCTCCAAAATATGGATCAGGCCTCAAAATTGGGATATTTGGGATATTTCGAAAACTGCAGGGGAGTTTGTGCGAAATGTGACTCACTGCCGCTTTTAGGACTTGGCATATGTTATGTATAAAATGTCGTAATTTCAAACTGCGAATACGTGCATAGAGCCAGAATTTGGCTCCAAAATATTGCTCAGTCCTCGAATTTGCGATGTTTGGGATATTTTGAAAACTGCAGGAGGGTTTGGGATATTTTGAAAACTGCAGGAGGGTTTGGGACAAATATGACCAAACGCCGCTTTCAGAACTTGGCATATGTTTGGTATAAAAAGTCGTAATTTCAAACTGCAAAAACGTGCAGAGAGCTTGAATTTGGGTCCAAAATTTGGCTCAGGCCACGAAAGTGGTATGTTTGGGATATTTTGAAAACTGCAGGGGAGTTTGCGCAAAATGTGACTCACTACCACTTTCAGTAATTGACAAATGTTGGGTTTAAAAAGTCGTAATATCAAACTGTGAATTCGTGCAGAGAGCCAAACGTTGGCTCCAAAATATGGCTCAGGTCTCGATATTGAGATGTTTGGGATATTTTGAAAACTGCAGGGAGGTTTAGGACAAATGTGACTAAACGCCGCTTTCAGTACTTGGCATATGTTGGGTATAAAAAAGTCGTAATTTCAAACTGCGAATACGTGCAGAGAGCCAGAATTTGGCACCAAAATATGGCTCAGGCATCGTAATTGGGATATTTGGGATATTTTGAAAACTGAAGGGGAGTTTATGCAAAATGTGACTCACTGCTGCTTTCAGTACTTGGCATATGATGGGTATAAAAAGTCGTAATTTCAAACTGCAAATACGTGCAGAGACAGAATTTGGCTACAAAATATGGCTAGGCCTCGAAATTGAGATATTTGGGATATTTTGAAAACTGCAGGGGGGATTATGACAAATGTGACCAAATGCCGCTTTCAGTACCTGGCATATGTTGGGTATAAAAAAGTGGTAATTTCAAACTGCGAATACGTTCAGAGAGCCAGAATTTGGCTCCAAAATACGGATCAGTCCTCAAAATTGGGATATTTGGGATATTTCGAAAACTGCAGGGGAGTTTGTTCGAAATGTGACTCATTGCCGCTTTCAGGACTTGGCATAGGTTATGTATAAAATGTCGCAATTTCAAACCGCGAATACGTGCATAGAGCCAGAATTTGGATCCAAAATATTGCTCATGCCTCGAAATTGGGATGTTTGGGATATTTTGAAAACTGCAGGGGAGTTTGTGCTAAATGTGACTCACTGCTGCTTTCAGTACTTGGCATATGTTGGGTATAAAAGTTCGTAATTTCAAACTGCGAATACATGCAGAGAGCCAGAATTTGGCTCCAAAATATGGCTAAGGTGTCGAAATTGGGTTATTTGGGTTATTTCGAAAACTGCAAGGGAGTTTGTGCAAAATGTGACTCACTGCCGCTTTCAGGACTTGGCATATTTTGGGTACAAAAAGTCGTAATTTCAAACTGTGAATACGTGCAGAGAGCCAGAACTTGGCTCCAAAATATGGCTCCGGCCTCGAAATTGAGATATTTGGGATATTTTGAAAACTGCAGGGGAGTTTGCGCAAAATGTGACTCACTGCCACTTTCAGTACTTGGCAAATGTTGGGTGTAAAAAGTTGTAATTTCAAACTGCGAATACGTGCAGAGAGCCAGAATTTGGCTCCAAAATATTGCTCATGCCTCGAGATTGGGATGTTTGGGATATTTTGAAAACTGCAGTGGGGGTTATCTTGAGATAGGTTATCTTGAGCTTTCGGGGCTTTTAGTGTCCCCGCGGCCCGGTCCTCGACCAGGCCTCTACCCCCAGGAAGCAGCCCGTGACAGCTGACTAACACCCAGGTACCTATTTTACTGCTAGGTAACAGGGGCATAGGGTGAAAGAAACTCTGCCCATTGTTTCTCGCCGGCGCCTGGGATCGAACCCAGGACCACAGGATCACAAGTCCCGCGTGCTGTCCGCTCGGCCGACCGGCTCCCCGACCGGGGTTTGGGACAAATGTGACCAAACGCTGCTATCAGTACTTGGCATATGTTGGGCATAAAAAATTCGTAATTTCAAACTGCGAATACGTGCAGAGAGCCAGAATTTGGCTCCAAAATATTGCTCAGGCCTCGAAATTGGGATATTTGGGATATTTCGTAAACTGCAGGGGAGTTTGTGCGAAATGTGACTCACTGCCACTCTCAGTACTTGGCATATGTTGGGTAAAAAATGTCGTAATTTCAAACCGCGAATACGTGCATAGAGCCAGATTTTGGCTCCAAAATATGGCTAAGGCCTCGAAATTGGGATGTTTGGGATATTTTGAAATCTGCAGGAGGGGTTTGGGACAAATGTTACCAAACGCCGCTTTCAGTACTTGGCATATATTGGGTATAAAAAATTCGTAATTTCAAACTGCGAATACGTGCAGAGAGTCAGAGTTTAGCTGCAAAATATGGCTCAGGCCTCTAAAATGGGATGTTTGGGATATTTTGAAAACTGCAGGAGGGTTTGGGACAAATATGACCAAACGCCGCTTTAAGAACTTGGCATATGTTTGGTATAAAAATCGTAATATCAAAATGCGAATACGTGCATAGAGCCAGAATTTGGCTCCAAAATATTGCTCAGTCCTCGAAATTGGGATGTTTGGGATATTTTGAAAACTGCAGGAGGGTTTGGGACAAATATGACCAAACGCCGCTTTAAGAACTTGGCATATGTTTGGTATAAAAATTCGTAATTTCAAACTGCGAATACGTGCAGAGAGCTTGAATTTGGCTCCAAAATATGGCTCAGGCCTCGAAAGTGGGATGTTTGGGATATTTTGAAAACTGTAGGGGAGTTTGTGCAAAATGTGACTCACTGCTGCTTTCAGTACTTGGCATATGTTGGGTATAAAAAGTCGTAATTTCAAACTGCGAATACGTGCAGAGAGCCAAAATTTGGCTCCAAAATATGGCTCAGGCGTCGAAATTGGGATATTTGGGATATTTTGAAAACTGCAGGGAGGTTTGGGACAAATATGACCAAACGCCGCTTTCAGTACTTGGCATATGTTGGGTATATAAAGTCGTAATTTCAAACTGCGAATTCGTGCAGAGAGCCAGAAATTGGCTCCAAAATATGGCTCAGGCCTCAAAATTAGGTTGTTTGGGATATTTTGAAAACTACAGAGAGATTTGGGACACATGTGACCAAACGCCGCTTTCAGAACTTAGCATATGTTGGGTATAAAAAGTCGTAATTTCAAACTGCGAATACGTGCAGAGACCCAGAATTTGGCTCCAAATTATGGCTCAGGCCTCGAAATTGGGATATTTGGGATATTTCGAAAACTGCAGGGGAGTTTGTTCAAAATGTGACTCAAGGCCACTTTCAGGACTTGGCATATGTTGGTTATAAAAATCGTAATTTCAAACTGCGAATACGTGCATAGAGCCAGAATTTGGCTCCAAAAGATGACTCAGTCCTCGAAATTGGGATGTTTGGGATATTTTTAAAACTGCAGGAGGGATTGAGACAAATGTGACCAAAAGCCGCTTTCAGAACTTGGCATATGTTGGGTATAAAAAGTCGTAATTTCAAACTGCGAATACGTGCAGAGAGCCAGAATTTGGCTCCAAAATATGGCTCAGGCCTCGAAATTGGGATATTTGGGATATTTCGAAAACTGCAGGGGAGTTTGTTCAAAATGTGACTCAAGGCCACTTTCAGGACTTGGAATATGTTGGGTATAAAAATCGTAATTTCAAACTGCGAATATGTGCATAGAGCCAGAATTTGGCTCCAAAAGATGACTCAGTCCTCGAAATTGGGATGTTTGGGATATTTTGAAAACTGCAGGAGGGATTGAGACAAATGTGACGAAACGCCGCTTTCAGTACTTGGCATATGTTGGGTATAAAAAAGTCGTAATTTCAACCTGCGAATACGTGCAGAGAGCCAGAATTTGGCTCCAAAATATGGCTCAGGCTTAGAAATTGGAATGTGTGGGATATTTCGAAAACTGCAGGGGAGTTTGCTCAAAATGTGACTCACTGCCACTTTCAGTAATTGGCATATGTTATGTATAAACTGTCGTAATTTCAAACTGCGAATACGTGCATAGAGCCAGAATTTGGCTCCAAATATTGCTCAGTCCTCGAAATTGGGATGTTTGGGATATTTTGAAAACTGCAGGAGGGTTTGGGATATTTTGAAAACTGCAGGAGGGTTTGGGACAAATATGACCAAACGCCGCTTTCAGAACTTGGCATATGTTTGGTATAAAAAGTCGTAATTTCAAACTGCAAAAACGTGCAGAGAGCTTGAATTTGGGTCCAAAATTTGGCTCAGGCCACGAAAGTGGTATGTTTGGGATATTTTGAAAACTGCAGGGGAGTTTGTGCAAAATGTGACTCACTGTTGCTTTCAGTACTTGGCATATGTTGGGTATAAAAATTCGTAATTTCAAACTGCGAATACATGCAGAGAGCCAGAATTTGGCTCCAAAATATGGCTAAGGTGTCGAAATTGGGATATTTGGGTTATTTCGAAAACTGCAAGGGAGTTTGTGCAAAATGTGACTCACTGCCACTTCAGGACTTGGCATATTTTGGGTATAAAAAGTCGTAATTTCAAACTGTGAATACGTGCAGAGAGCCAGAATTTGGCTCCAAAATATGGCTCCGGCCTCGAAATTGAGATATTGGGATATTTTGAAAACTGCAGGGGAGTTTGCGCAAAATGTGACTCACTGCCACTTTCAGTAATTGGCAAATATTGGGTTTAAAAGTCGTAATATCAAACTGTGAATTCGTGCAGAGAGCCAAACGTTGGCTCCAAAATATGGCTCAGGTCTCGATATTGAGATGTTTGGGATATTTTGAAAACTGCAGGGAGGTTTAGGACAATGTGACCAAACGCAGCTTTCAGTACTTGGCATATGTTGGGTATAAAAAAGTCGTAATTTCAACTGCGAATACGTGCAGAGAGCCAGAATTTGGCTCCAAAATATGGCTCAGGCATTGTAATTGGGTATTTAGGATATTATGAAACTGCAGGGGAGTTTATGCAAAATGTGACTCACTGCTGCTTTCAGTACTTGGCATATGATGGGTATAAAAAGTCGTAATTTCAAACTGCAAATACGTGCAGAGAGACAGAATTTGGCTACAAAATATGGCTAGGCCTCAAAATTGAGATATTTGGGATATTTTGAAAACAGCAGGGGGGATTATGACAAATGTGACCAAATGCCGCTTTCAGTACCTGGCATATGTTGGGTATAAAAAAGTGGTAATTTCAAACTGCGAATACGTGCAGAGAGCCAGAATTTGGCTCCAAAATATGGATCAGTCCTCAAAATTGGGATATTTGGGATATTTCGAAAACTGCAGGGGAGTTTGTGCGAAATGTGACTCACTGCCGCTTTCAAGACTTGGCATAGGTTATGTATAAAATGTCGCAATTTCAAACCGCGAATACGTGCATAGAGCCAGAATTTGGATCCAAAATATTGCTCATGCCTCGAAATTGGGATTTGGGATATTCTGAAAACTGCAGGGGAGTTTGTGCTAAATGTGACTCACTGCTGCTTTCAGTACTTGGCATATGTTGGGTATAAAAATTCGTAATTTCAAACTGCGAATATATGCAGAGAGCCAGAATTTGGCTCCAAAATATTGCTAAGGTGTCGAAATTGGGATATTGGGTTATTTCGAAAACTGCAAGGGAGTTTGTGCAAAATGTGACTCACTGCCGCTTTCAGGACTTGGCATATTTTGGGTACAAAAAGTCGTAATTTCAAACTGTGAATAAGTGCAGAGAGCCAGAACTTGGCTCCAAAATATGGCTCCGGCCTCGAAATTGAGATTTGGGATATTTGAAAACTGCAGGGGAGTTTGCGCAAAATGTGACTCACTGCCACTTTCAGTACTTGGCAAATGTGGTGTAAAAAGTCGTAATTTCAAACTGCGAATACGTGCAGAGAGCCAGAATTTGGCTCCAAATTTTGCTCATGCCTCGAGATTGGGATGTTTGGGATATTGAAAACTGCAGTGGGGGTTTGGGACAAATGTGACCAAACGCCGCTATCAGTACTTGGCATATGTTGGGCATAAAAAAATCGTAATTTCAAACTGCGAATACGTGCAGAGAGCCAGAATTTGGCTCCAAAAATTGCTCAGGCCTCGAAATTGGGATATTTGGGATATTTTGTAAACTGCAGGGGAGTTTGTGCGAAATGTGACTCACTGCCACTTTCAGTACTGGCAAATGTTGGGTGTAAAAAGTCGTAATTTCAAACTGCGAATACGTGCAGAGAGCCAGAATTTGGCTCCAAAATATTGCTCATGCCTCGAGATTGGGATGTTGGGATATTTGAAAACTGCAGGGGGGATTGGAACAAATGTGACCAACGCCGCTCTCAGTACTTGGCATATGTTGAGTATAAAAAGTCGTAATTTCACACTGCGAATACGTGCAGATAGCCAGAATTTGGCTCCAAAATATGGCTCAGGCCTCGAAATTGGGATGTGTGGGATATTTTGAAAACTGCAGGAGGGTTTTGGACAAATGTGACCAAAAGCAGTTTTCAGTAATTGGCATATGTTGGGTATAAAAAAGTCGTAATTTCAAACAGCTAATACGTGCAGAGAGCCAGAATTTGGCTCCAAAATATGGCTCAGGCCTCGAAATTGGAATATTTGGGATATATTGAAAACTGCAGGGAGGTTTGGGACTAATGTGACCAAATGCCGCTTTCAGTACTTGGCATATGGGGTATAAAAAGTCGTAATTTAAAATTGCGAATACGTGCAGAGAGCCAGAGTTTGGCTCCAAAATATGGCTCAGGCCTCGAAATTGAGATGTTTGGGATATTTTGAAAACTGCAGGGGGATTGGAACAAATGTGACCAACGCCGCTCTCAGTACTTGGCATATGTTGAGTATAAAAAGTCGTAATTTCACACTGCGAATACGTGCAGATAGCCAGAATTTGGCTCCAAAATATGGCTCAGGCCTCGAAATTGGGATGTGTGGGATATTTTGAAAACTGCAGGAGGGTTTTGGACAAATGTGACCAAAAGCAGTTTCAGTAATTGGCATAGTTGGGTATAAAAAGTCGTAATTTCAAACAGCTAATACGTGCAGAGAGCCAGAATTTGGCTCCAAAATATGGCTCAGGCCTCGAAATTGGAATATTTGGGATATATTGAAAACTGCAGGGAGGTTTGGGACTAATGTGACCAAATGCCGCTTTCAGTACTTGGCATGTGTTGGGTATAAAAGTCGTAATTTAAAATTGCGAATACGTGCAGAGAGCCAGAATTTGGCTCCAAAGTATGGCTCAGTTCTCGAAATTGGAATATTTGTGATATTTTGAAAACTGCAGTTGAGTTTGTGCAAAATATGACTCACTGCCGTTTTAAGTACTTGGCATATGTTAGGTATAAAAAGTCCTAATTTAAAAGTGCGAATACGTGCAGAGAGCCAGAATTTGGCTCCAAAATATGGCTCAGGCCTCGAAATTGAGATGTTTGGGATATTTTGAAAACTGCAGGGGGATTGGGACAAATGTGACCAAACGCCGCTTTCAGTACTTGGCATATGTTGGGTATAAAAAAGTCGTAATTTCAAACTGAGAATACGTGCAGAGACCCAGAATTTGGCTCCAAATTATGGCTCAGGCCTCGAAATTTGGATATTTAAGATGTTTCGAAAACTGCAGGGGAGTTTGTGTGAAATGTGACTCACTGCCGCTTTCAGGACTTGGCATATGTTGCGTATAAAATGTCGTAATTTCAAACCGCGAATACGTGCATAGAGCCAGAATTTGGCTCCATAATATTGCTCAGGCCTCGAAATTGGGATATTAGGGATATTTGAAAACTGCAGGGAGGATTGGGACAAATGTAACCAAACGCCGCATTCAGTACTTGGCATATGTTGGGTATAAAAAATTCGTAATTTCAAACTGCGAATACCTGCAGAGAGCCAGAATTTGGCTCCAAAATATGGCTCAGGCCTCGAAATTGCGATATTTAGGATATTTCGAAAACTGCAGGGGAGTTTGTGCAAATGTGACTCACTGCCGCTTTCAGGACTTGGCATATGTTGGGTATAAAAAGTCGTAATTTCAAACTGGGAATGCGTGCATAGAGCCAGAATTTGGCTCCAAAATATTGCTCAGTCCTCGAAATTGGGATGTTGGGATATTTTGAAAACTGCAGAGGGATTTGGGACAAATATGACCAAACGCCGCTTTCAGAACTTATCATATGTTGGGTATAAAAAGTCGTAATTTCAAACTGCGAATACGTGCAGAGAGCTTGAATTTGGATCCATAATATGGCTCAGGCCTCGAAAGTGGGATGTTTGGGATATTTTGAAAACTGCAGGGGAGTTTGTGCTAAATGTGACTCACTGCTGCTTTCAGTACTTGGCATATGTTGGGTATAAAAAGTCGTAATTTCAAACTGCGAATACGTGCAGAGAGCCAGAATTTGGCTCCAAAATATGACTCAGGCGTCGAAATTAGGATATTTGGGATATTTCGAAAACTGCAGGGGATTTTGAGCTAAATGTGATTCACTGCTGCTTTCAGTACTTGGCATATGATGGGTATAAAAAGTCGTAATTTCAAACTGCAAATACGTGCAGAGAGACAGAATTTGGCTACAAAATATGGCTAGGCCTCGAAATTGAGATATTTGGGATATTTTGAAAACAGCAGGGGGGATTATGACAAATGTGACCAAATGCCGCTTTCAGTACCTGGCATATGTTGGGTATAAAAAAGTGGTAATTTCAAACTGCGAATACGTGCAGAGAGCCAGAATTTGGCTCCAAAATATGGATCAGTCCTCAAAATTGGGATATTTGGGATATTTCGAAAACTGCAGGGGAGTTTGTGCGAAATGTGACTCACTGCCGCTTTCAGGACTTGGCATAGGTTATGTATAAAATGTCGCAATTTCAAACCGCGAATACGTGCATAGAGCCAGAATTTGGATCCAAAATATTGCTCATGCCTCGAAATTGGGATGTTTGGGATATTCTGAAAACTGCAGGGGAGTTTGTGCTAAATGTGACTCACTGCTGCTTTCAGTACTTGGCATATGTTGGGTATAAAAATTCGTAATTTCAAACTGCGAATACATGCAGAGAGCCAGAATTTGGCTCCAAAATATTGCTAAGGTGTCGAAATTGGGATATTTGGGTTATTTCGAAAACTGCAAGGGAGTTTGTGCAAAATGTGACTCACTGCCGCTTTCAGGACTTGGCATATTTTGGGTACAAAAAGTCGTAATTTCAAACTGTGAATAAGTGCAGAGAGCCAGAACTTGGCTCCAAAATATGGCTCCGGCCTCGAAATTGAGATATTTGGGATATTTTGAAAACTGCAGGGGAGTTTGCGCAAAATGTGACTCACTGCCACTTTCAGTACTTGGCAAATGTTGGGTGTAAAAAGTCGTAATTTCAAACTGCGAATACGTGCAGAGAGCCAGAATTTGGCTCCAAAATATTGCTCATGCCTCGAGATTGGATGTTTGGGATATTTTGAAAACTGCAGTGGGGGTTTGGGACAAATGTGACCAAACGCCGCTATCAGTACTTGGCATATGTTGGGCATAAAAAATTCGTAATTTCAAACTGCGAATACGTGCAGAGAGCCAGAATTTGGCTCCAAAATATTGCTCAGGCCTCGAAATTGGAATATTTGGGATATTTTGTAAACTGCAGGGGAGTTTGTGCGAAATGTGACTCACTGCCACTCTCAGTACTTGGCATATGTTGGGTAAAAAATGTCGTAATTTCAAACCGCGAATACGTGCATAGAGCCCGATTTTGGCTCCAAAATATGGCTCAGGCCAAGAAATTAGGATGTTTGGGATATTTGAAAACTGCAGGGAGGTTTGGGACAAATATGACCAAACGCCGCTTTTCAGTACTTGGCATATGATGGGTATATAAAGTCGTAATTTCAAACTGCGAATTCGTGTAGAGAGCCAGAAATTGGCTCCAAAATATGGCTCAGGCCTCGAAATTAGGTTGTTTGGGATATTTTGAAAAACTACAGGGAGATTTGGGACACATGTGACCAAACGCCGCTTTCAGAACTTAGCATATGTTGGGTATAAAAAGTCGTAATTTCAAACTGCGAATACGTGCAGAGACCCAGAATTTGGCTCCAAATTATGGCTCAGGCCTCGAAATTGGGATATTTGGGATATTTCGAAAACTGCAGGGGAGTTTGTTCAAAATGTGACTCAAGGCCACTTTCAGGACTTGGCATAGGTTAGTATAAAATGTCGCAATTTCAAACCGCGAATACGTGCATAGAGCCAGAATTTGGATCCAAAATATTGCTCATGCCTCGAAATTGGGATGTTTGGGATATTTTGAAAACTGCAGGGGAGTTTGTGCTAAATGTGACTCACTGCTGCTTTCAGTACTTGGCATATGTTGGGTAAAAAATTCGTAATTTCAAACTGCGAATACATGCAGAGAGCCAGAATTTGGCTCCAAAATATGGCTAAGGTGTCGAAATTGGGATATTTGGGTTATTTCGAAAACTGCAAGGGAGTTTGTGCAAAATGTGACTCACTGCCGCTTTCAGGACTTGGCATATTTTGGGTACAAAAAGTCGTAATTTCAAACTGCGAATACGTGCAGAGAGCCAGAATTTGGCTCCAAAATATTGCTCATGCCTCGAGATTGGGATGTTTGGGATATTTGAAAACTGCAGTGGGGGTTTGGGACAAATGTGACCAAACGCCGCTATCAGTACTTGGCATATGTTGGGCATAAAAAATTCGTAATTTCAAACTGCGAATACGTGCAGAGAGCCAGAATTTGGCTCCAAAATATGCTCAGGCCTCGAAATTGGGATATTTGGGATATTTCGTAAACTGCAGGGGAGTTTGTGCGAAATGTGACTCACTGCCACTCTCAGTACTTGGCATATGTTGGGTAAAAAATGTCGTAATTTCAAACCGCGAATACGTGCATAGAGCCAGATTTTGGCTCCAAAATATGGCTCAGGCCAAGAAATTAAGATATTTGGGATATTTTTGAAAACTGCAGGGGGGTTGTGCAAAATGTGACTCTCTGCTGCTTTCAGTACTTGGCATATGTTGGGTATAAAAAGTCGTAATTTCAAACTGCGAATACGTGCAGAGAGCCAGTATTTGGCTCCAAAATATGGCTCAGGCCTCGAAATAAGGTTGTTGGGATATTTGAAAACTAAGGGAGATTTGGGACACATGTGACCAAACGCCGCTTTCAGAACTTGGCATATGTTGGGTATAAAAAGTAGTAATTTCAAACTGCGAATACGTGCAGAGACCCAGAATTTGGCTCCAAATTATGGCTCAGGCCTCGAAATTGGGATATTTGGGATCGAAAACTGCAGGGGAGTTTGTTCAAAATGTGACTCAAGGCCACTTCAGACTTGGCATATGTTGGTTATAAAAATCGTAATTTCAAACTGCGAATACGTGCATAGAGCCAGAATTTGGCTCCAAAAGATGACTCAGTCCTCGAAATTGGGATGTTTGGGAATTTTGAAAACTGCAGGAGGGATTGAGACAAATGTGACCAAAGCCGCTTTTAGAACTTGGCATATGTTGGGTATAAAAAGTCGTAATTTCAAACTGCGAATACGTGCAGAAAGCCAGAATTTGGCTCCAAAATATGGCTCAGGCCTCGTAATTAAGATATTTGGGATATTTGAAAACTGCAGGGGAGTTTGTGCAAAATGTGACTCTCTGCTGCTTTCAGTACTTGCATATGTTGGGTATAAAAAGTCGTAATTTCAAACTGCGAATACGTGCAGAGAGCTAGAATTTGGCTCCAAAATATGGCTCAGGCCTCGAAATTGGGATTGTGGGATATTTCGAAAACTGCAGGGGAGTTTGTTCAAAATGTGACTCAAGGCCACTTCAGGACTTGGCATATGTTGGTATAAAAAACTTGTAATTTCAAACTGCGAAAACGTGCATAGAGCCAGAGTTTGGCTCAAAATATGGCTCAGGCCTCGAAATTGAGATGTTTGGGATATTTTGAAAACTGCAGGGGGATTGGAACAAATGTGACCAACGCCGCTCTCAGTACTTGGCATATGTTGAGTATAAAAAGTCGTAATTTCACACTGCGAATACGTGCAGATAGCCAGAATTGGCTCCAAAATATGGCTCAGGCCTCGAAATTGGGATGTGTGGGATTTTGAAAACTGCAGGAGGGTTTGGACAAATGTGACCAAAAGCAGTTTTCAGTAATTGGCATATGTTGGGTATAAAAGTCGTAATTTCAAACAGCTAATACGTGCAGAGAGCCAGAATTGGCTCCAAAATATGGCTCAGCCTCGAAATTGGAATATTTGGGTATATGAAAACTGCAGGAGGTTTGGGACTAATGTGACAAATGCCGCTTTCAGTACTTGGCATATGTTGGGTATAAAAAGTCGTAATTTAAAATTGCGAATACGTGCAGAGAGCCAGAATTTGGCTCCAAAGTATGGCTCAGTTCTCGAAATTGGAATATTTGTGATATTTTGAAAACTGCAGTTGAGTTTGTGCAAATATGGACTCACTGCCGTTTTAAGTACTTGGCATATGTTAGGTATAAAAGTCCTAATTTAAAGTGCGAATACGTGCAGAGAGCCAGAATTTGGCTCCAAATATGGCTCAGGCCTCGAAATTGAGTGTTTGGGATATTTTGAAAACTGCAGGGGGGATTGGGACAAATGTGACCAAACGCCGCTTTCAGTACTTGGCATATGTTGGTATAAAAAAGTCGTAATTTCAAACTGAGAATACGTGCAGAGACCAGAATTTGGCTCCAAATTATGGCTCAGGCCTCGAAATTGGGATATTTGGGATGTTTCGAAAACTGCAGGGGAGTTTGTGTGAAATGTGACTCACTGCCGCTTTCAGGACTTGGCATATGTTGCGTATAAATGTCGTAATTTCAAACCGCGAATACGTGCAAGAGCCAGAATTTGGCTCCATAATATTGCTCAGGCCTCGAATTGGGATATTTGGGATATTTTGAAAACTGCAGGGAGGTTTGGGACAAATGTAACCAAACGCCGCATTCAGTACTTGGCATATGTTGGGTATAAAAAATTCGTAATTTCAAACTGCGAATACCTGCAGAGAGCCAGAATTTGGCTCCAAAATATGGCTCAGGCCTCGAAATTGCGATATTTAGGATTTTCGAAAACTGCAGGGGAGTTTGTGCAAAATGTGACTCACTGCCGCTTTCAGGATGGCATATGTTGGGTATAAAAAGTCGTAATTTCAAACTGGGAATACGTGCATAGAGCCAGAATTTGGCTCCAAAATATTGCTCAGTCCTCGAAATTGGGATGTTTGGGATATTTTGAAAACTGCAGAGGGATTTGGGACAAATATGACCAAACGCCGCTTTCAGAACTTATCATATGTTGGGTATAAAAAGTCGTAATTCAAACTGCGAATACGTGCAGAGAGCTTGAATTTGGATCCATAATATGGCTCAGGCCTCGAAAGTGGGATGTTTGGGATATTTTGAAAACTGCAGGGGAGTTGTGCTAAATGTGACTCACTGCTGCTTTCAGTACTTGGCATATGTTGGGTATAAAAAGTCGTAATTTCAAACTGCGAATACGTGCAGAGAGCCATAATTTGGCTCCAAAATATGACTCAGGCGTCGAAATTAGGATATTTGGGATTTCGAAAACTGCAGGGGATTTTGAGCTAAATGTGATTCACTGCTGCTTTCAGGACTTGGCATATGTTAGATATACAAAATCGTAATTTCAAACTGCGAATACGTGCAGAGAGCCAGAATTTGGCTCCAAAATATGGCTCAGGTGTCGAAATTGGGATATTTCGGATATTTCGAAAACTGCAAGGGAGTTTGTGCAAAATGTGACTCACTGCCGCTTTCAAGACTTAATTGGCATATGTTGGGTATAAAAAGTCGTAATTTCAAACTGCGAATACGTGCAGAGAGCCAGAATTTGGCTCCAAAATATGGATCAGACCTCAAAATTGGGATATTTCGGATATTTCGAAAACTGCAGGGGAGTTTGTGCGAAATGTGACTCACTGCCGCTTTCAGGACTTCGCATATGTTATGTATAAAATGTCGAAATTTCAAACCGTGAATACGTGCATAGAGCCAGATTGTGGATGCAAAATATTGCTCATGCCTCGAGATTGGGATGTTTGGGATATTTTGAAAACTGCAGTGGGGGTTTGGGACAAATGTGACCAAACGCCGCTCTCAGTACTTGGCATATGTTGGGCATAAAAGAGTCGTAATTTCAAACTGCGAATACTTGCAGAGAGCCAGAATTTGGCTCCAAAATATTGCGCAGGCCTCGAAATTGGGATATTTGGGATATTTCGTAAACTGCAGGGGAGTTTGTGCGAAATGTGACTCACTGCCACTCTCAGTACTTGGCATATGTTGGGTAAAAAATGTCGTAATTTCAAACCGCGAATACGTGCATAGAGCCAGATTTTTGCTCCAAAATATGGCTCAGGCCTCGAAATTGGGATGTTTGGGATATTTTGAAATCTGCAGGGGGGGTTTGGGACAAATGTTACCAAACGCCGCTTTCAGTACTTGGCATATATTGGGTATAAAAAATTCGTAATTTCAAACTTCGAATACGTGCAGAGAGCCAGAGTTTGGCTGCAAAATATGGCTCAGGCCTCGAAATTGGGATGTTTGGGATATTTCGAAAACTGTAGGGGAGTTTGTGCAAAATGTGACTCACTGATGCTTTCAGTACTTGGCATATGTTGGGTATAAAAATCGTAATATCAAAATGCGAATACGTGCATAGAGCCAGAATTTGGCTCCAAAATATTGCTCAGTCCTCGAAATTGGGATGTTTGGAATATTTTGAAAACTGCAGGAGGGTTTGGGACAAATATGACCAAACGCCGCTTTAAGAACTTGGCATATGTTTGGTATAAAAAGTCGTAATTTCAAACTGCGAATACGTGCAGAGAGCTTGAATTTGGCTCCAAAATATGGCTCAGGCGTCGAAATTGGGATATTTAGGATATTTTGAAAACTGCAGGGGAGTTTGTGCAAAATGTGACTCACTGCTTTTTTCAGTACTTGGCATATGTTGGGTATAAAAAGTCGTAATTTCAAACTGCGAATAAGTGCAGAGAGCGAGAATTTGGCTCCAAAATATGGCTCAGGCGTCGAAATTGGGATATTTGGGATATTTTGAAAACTGCAGGGGAGATTGTGCTAAATGCGACTCACTGCTGCTATCAGTACTTGGCATATGTTGGGTATAAAAAGTCGTAATTTCAAACTGCGAATACGTGCAGAGAGCCAGAATTTGGCTCCAAAATATGGCTCAGGGGTCGAAATTGGGATATTTGGGATATTTTGAAAACTGCAGGCGAGTTTGTGCTAAATGTGTCTCACTGCTGCTCTCAGTACTTTGCATATGTTGGGTATAAAAAGTCGTAATTTCAAACTGCGAATACGTGCAGAGAGCCAGAATTTGGCTCCAAAATATGGCTCAGGCCACGAAATTAGGATGTTTGGGATATTTTGAAAACTGCAGGGAGGTTTGGGACAAATATGACCAAACGCCGCTTTCAGTACTTGGCATATGTTGGGTATATAAAGTCGTAATTTCAAACTGCGAATACGTGCAGAGAGCCAGAATTTGGCTCCAAAATATGGCTCAGGCCTCGAAATTAGGTTGTTTGGCATATTTTGAAAACTGCAGGGAGATTTGGGACACATGTGACCAAACGCCACTTTCAGTACTTGGCATATGTTGGGTATAAAAGTCGTAATTTCAAACTGCGAATACGTACAGAGACACAGAATTTGGCTCCAAATTATGGCTCAGGCCTCGAAATTGGGATATTTGGGATATTTCGAAAACTGCATGAGGGTTTGGGACAAATACGACCAAACGCCGCTTTCAGTACTTGGCATATGTTGGGTTTAAGAAAGTCGTAATTTAAAACTGCGAATACGTGCAGAGAGCCAGAAGTTGATCCAAAATATGGCTCAGGCCTCGAAATTGGGATGTGTGGGATATTTTGAAAACTGCAGGAGGGTTTTGGACAAATGTGACCAAAAGCAGTTTTCAGTAATTGGCATATGTTGGGTATAAAAAGTCGTAATTTCAAACAGCTAATACGTGCAGAGAGCCAGAATTTGGCTCCAAAATATGGCTCAGGCCTCGAAATTGGAATATTTGGGATATTGAAAACTGCAGGGAGGTTTGGGACTAATGTGACCAAATGCCGCTTTCAGTACTTGGCATATGTTGGGTATAAAAAGTCGTAATTTAAAATTGCGAATACGTGCAGAGAGCCAGAGTTTGGCTCCAAAATATGGCTCAGGCCTCGAAATTGAGATGTTTGGGATATTTTGAAAACTGCAGGGGGGATTGGAACAAATGTGACCAACGCCGCTCTCAGTACTTGGCATATGTTGAGTATAAAAAGTCGTAATTTCACACTGCGAATACGTGCAGATAGCCAGAATTTGGCTCCAAAATATGGCTCAGGCCTCGAAATTGGGATGTGTGGGATATTTTGAAAACTGCAGGAGGGTTTTGGACAAATGTGACCAAAAGCAGTTTTCAGTAATTGGCTTATGTTGGGTATAAAAAGTCGTAATTTCAAACAGCTAATACGTGCAGAGAGCCAGAATTTGGCTCCAAAATATGGCTCAGGCCTCGAAATTGGAATATTTGGGATATATTGAAAACTGCAGGGAGGTTTGGGACTAATGTGACCAAATGCCGCTTTCAGTACTTGGCATGTGTTGGGTATAAAAAGTCGTAATTTAAAATTGCGAATACGTGCAGAGAGCCAGAATTTCGCTCCAAAGTATGGCTCAGTTCTCGAAATTGGAATATTTGTGATATTTTGAAAACTGCAGTTGAGTTTGTGCAAAATATGACTCACTGCCGTTTTAAGTACTTGGCATATGTTAGGTATAAAAAGTCCTAATTTAAAAGTGCGAATACGTGCAGAGAGCCAGAATTTGGCTCCAAAATATGGCTCAGGCCTCGAAATTGAGATGTTTGGGATATTTTGAAAACTGCAGGGGGGATTGGGACAAATGTGACCAAACGCCGCTTTCAGTACTTGTCATATGTTGGGTATAAAAAAGTCGTAATTTCAAACTGAGAATACGTGCAGAGACCCAGAATTTGGCTCCAAATTATGGCTCAGGCCTCGAAATTTGGATATTTAAGATGTTTCGAAAACTGCAGGGGAGTTTGTGTGAAATGTGACTCACTGCCGCTTTCAGGACTTGGCATATGTTGCGTATAAAATGTCGTAATTTCAAACCGCGAATACGTGCATAGAGCCAGAATTTGGCTCCATAATATTGCTCAGGCCTCGAAATTGGGATATTAGGGATATTTTGAAAACTGCAGGGAGGATTGGGACAAATGTAACCAAACGCCGCATTCAGTACTTGGCATATGTTGGGTATAAAAAATTCGTAATTTCAAACTGCGAATACCTGCAGAGAGCCAGAATTTGGCTCCAAAATATGGCTCAGGCCTCGAAATTGCGATATTTAGGATATTTCGAAAACTGCAGGGGAGTTTGTGCAAAATGTGACTCACTGCCGCTTTCAGGACTTGGCATATGTTGGGTATAAAAAGTCGTAATTTCAAACTGGGAATGCGTGCATAGAGCCAGAATTTGGCTCCAAAATATTGCTCAGTCCTCGAAATTGGGATGTTTGGGATATTTTGAAAACTGCAGAGGGATTTGGGACAAATATGACCAAACGCCGCTTTCAGAACTTATCATATGTTGGGTATAAAAAGTCGTAATTTCAAACTGCGAATACGTGCAGAGAGCTTGAATTTGGATCCATAATATGGCTCAGGCCTCGAAAGTGGGATGTTTGGGATATTTTGAAAACTGCAGGGGAGTTTGTGCTAAATGTGACTCACTGCTGCTTTCAGTACTTGGCATATGTTGGGTATAAAAAGTCGTAATTTCAAACTGCGAATACGTGCAGAGAGCCAGAATTTGGCTCCAAAATATGACTCAGGCGTCGAAATTAGGATATTTGGGATATTTCGAAAACTGCAGGGGATTTTGAGCTAAATGTGATTCACTGCTGCTTTCAGTACTTGGCATATGATGGGTATAAAAAGTCGTAATTTCAAACTGCAAATACGTGCAGAGAGACAGAATTTGGCTACAAAATATGGCTAGGCCTCGAAATTGAGATATTTGGGATATTTTGAAAACAGCAGGGGGGATTATGACAAATGTGACCAAATGCCGCTTTCAGTACCTGGCATATGTTGGGTATAAAAAAGTGGTAATTTCAAACTGCGAATACGTGCAGAGAGCCAGAATTTGGCTCCAAAATATGGATCAGTCCTCAAAATTGGGATATTTCGAAAACTGCAGGGGAGTTTGTGCGAAATGTGACTCACTGCCGCTTTCAGGACTTGGCATAGGTTATGTATAAAATGTCGCAATTTCAAACCGCGAATACGTGCATAGAGCCAGAATTTGGATCCAAAATATTGCTCATGCCTCGAAATTGGGATGTTTGGGATATTCTGAAAACTGCAGGGGAGTTTGTGCTAAATGTGACTCACTGCTGCTTTCAGTACTTGGCATATGTTGGGTATAAAAATTCGTAATTTCAAACTGCGAATACATGCAGAGAGCCAGAATTTGGCTCCAAAATATTGCTAAGGTGTCGAAATTGGGATATTTGGGTTATTTCGAAAACTGCAAGGGAGTTTGTGCAAAATGTGACTCACTGCCGCTTTCAGGACTTGGCATATTTTGGGTACAAAAAGTCGTAATTTCAAACTGTGAATAAGTGCAGAGAGCCAGAACTTGGCTCCAAAATATGGCTCCGGCCTCGAAATTGAGATATTTGGGATATTTTGAAAACTGCAGGGGAGTTTGCGCAAAATGTGACTCACTGCCACTTTCAGTACTTGGCAAATGTTGGGTGTAAAAAGTCGTAATTTCAAACTGCGAATACGTGCAGAGAGCCAGAATTTGGCTCCAAAATATTGCTCATGCCTCGAGATTGGGATGTTTGGGATATTTTGAAAACTGCAGTGGGGGTTTGGGACAAATGTGACCAAACGCCGCTATCAGTACTTGGCATATGTTGGGCATAAAAAATTCGTAATTTCAAACTGCGAATACGTGCAGAGAGCCAGAATTTGGCTCCAAAATATTGCTCAGGCCTCGAAATTGGGATATTTGGGATATTTTGTAAACTGCAGGGGAGTTTGTGCGAAATGTGACTCACTGCCACTCTCAGTACTTGGCATATGTTGGGTAAAAAATGTCGTAATTTCAAACCGCGAATACGTGCATAGAGCCCGATTTTGGCTCCAAAATATGGCTCAGGCCAAGAAATTAGGATGTTTGGGATATTTTGAAAACTGCAGGGAGGTTTGGGACAAATATGACCAAACGCCGCTTTTCAGTACTTGGCATATGAGGGTATATAAAGTCGTAATTTCAAACTGCGAATTCGTGTAGAGAGCCAGAAATTGGCTCCAAAATATGGCTCAGGCCTCGAAATTAGGTTGTTTGGGATATTTTGAAAAACTACAGGGAGATTTGGGACACATGTGACCAAACGCCGCTTTCAGAACTTAGCATATGTTGGGTATAAAAAGTCGTAATTTCAAACTGCGAATACGTGCAGAGACCCAGAATTTGGCTCCAAATTATGGCTCAGGCCTCGAAATTGGGATATTTGGGATATTTCGAAAACTGCAGGGGAGTTTGTTCAAAATGTGACTCAAGGCCACTTTCAGGACTTGGCATAGGTTATGTATAAAATGTCGCAATTTCAAACCGCGAATACGTGCATAGAGCCAGAATTTGGATCCAAAATATTGCTCATGCCTCGAAATTGGGATGTTTGGGATTTTTGAAAACTGCAGGGGAGTTTGTGCTAAATGTGACTCACTGCTGCTTTCAGTACTTGGCATATGTTGGGTATAAAAATTCGTAATTTCAAACTGCGAATACATGCAGAGAGCCAGAATTTGGCTCCAAAATATGGCTAAGGTGTCGAAATTGGGATATTTGGGTTATTTCGAAAACTGCAAGGGAGTTTGTGCAAAATGTGACTCACTGCCGCTTTCAGGACTTGGCATATTTTGGGTACAAAAAGTCGTAATTTCAAACTGCGAATACGTGCAGAGAGCCAGAATTTGGCTCCAAAATATTGCTCATGCCTCGAGATTGGGATGTTTGGGATATTTTGAAAACTGCAGTGGGGGTTTGGGACAAATGTGACCAAACGCCGCTATCAGTACTTGGCATATGTTGGGCATAAAAAATTCGTAATTTCAAACTGCGAATACGTGCAGAGAGCCAGAATTTGGCTCCAAAATATTGCTCAGGCCTCGAAATTGGGATATTTGGGATATTTCGTAAACTGCAGGGGAGTTTGTGCGAAATGTGACTCACTGCCACTCTCAGTACTTGGCATATGTTGGGTAAAAAATGTCGTAATTTCAAACGCGAATACGTGCATAGAGCCAGATTTTGGCTCCAAAATATGGCTCAGGCCAAGAAATTAAGATATTTGGGATATTTTTGAAAACTGCAGGGGGGTTTGTGCAAAATGTGACTCTCTGCTGCTTTCAGTACTTGGCATATGTTGGGTATAAAAAGTCGTAATTTCAAACTGCGAATACGTGCAGAGAGCCAGTATTTGGCTCCAAAATATGGCTCAGGCCTCGAAATAAGGTTGTTTGGGATATTTTGAAAACTACAGGGAGATTTGGGACACATGTGACCAAACGCCGCTTTCAGAACTTGGCATATGTTGGGTATAAAAAGTAGTAATTTCAAACTGCGAATACGTGCAGAGACCCAGAATTTGGCTCCAAATTATGGCTCAGGCCTCGAAATTGGGATATTTGGGATATTTCGAAAACTGCAGGGGAGTTTGTTCAAAATGTGACTCAAGGCCACTTTCAGGACTTGGCATATGTTGGTTATAAAAATCGTAATTTCAAACTGCGAATACGTGCATAGAGCCAGAATTTGGCTCCAAAAGATGACTCAGTCCTCGAAATTGGGATGTTTGGGATATTTTGAAAACTGCAGGAGGGATTGAGACAAATGTGACCAAAAGCCGCTTTAGAACTTGGCATATGTTGGGTATAAAAAGTCGTAATTTCAAACTGCGAATACGTGCAGAAAGCCAGAATTTGGCTCCAAAATATGGCTCAGGCCTCGTAATTAAGATATTTGGGATATTTTTGAAAACTGCAGGGGAGTTTGTGCAAAATGTGACTCTCTGCTGCTTTCAGTACTTGGCATATGTTGGGTATAAAAAGTCGTAATTTCAAACTGCGAATACGTGCAGAGAGCTAGAATTTGGCTCCAAAATATGGCTCAGGCCTCGAAATTGGGATGTGTGGGATATTTCGAAAACTGCAGGGGAGTTTGTTCAAAATGTGACTCAAGGCCACTTTCAGGACTTGGCATATGTTGGGTATAAAAAACTTGTAATTTCAAACTGCGAAACGTGCATAGAGCCAGAGTTTGGCTCCAAAATATGGCTCAGGCCTCGAAATTGAGATGTTTGGGATATTTTGAAAACTGCAGGGGGGATTGGAACAAATGTGACCAACGCCGCTCTCAGTACTTGGCATATGTTGAGTATAAAAAGTCGTAATTTCACACTGCGAATACGTGCAGATAGCCAGAATTTGGCTCCAAAATATGGCTCAGGCCTCGAAATTGGGATGTGTGGGATATTTTGAAAACTGCAGGAGGGTTTTGGACAAATGTGACCAAAAGCAGTTTTCAGTAATTGGCATATGTTGGGTATAAAAAGTCGTAATTTCAAACAGCTAATACGTGCAGAGAGCCAGAATTTGGCTCCAAAATATGGCTCAGGCCTCGAAATTGGAATATTTGGGATATATTGAAAACTGCAGGGAGGTTTGGGACTAATGTGACCAAATGCCGCTTTCAGTACTTGGCATATGTTGGGTATAAAAAGTCGTAATTTAAAATTGCGAATACGTGCAGAGAGCCAGAGTTTGGCTCCAAAATATGGCTCAGGCCTCGAAATTGAGATGTTTGGGATATTTTGAAAACTGCAGGGGGATTGGAACAAATGTGACCAACGCCGCTCTCAGTACTTGGCATATGTTGAGTATAAAAAGTCGTAATTTCACACTGCGAATACGTGCAGATAGCCAGAATTTGGCTCCAAAATATGGCTCAGGCCTCGAAATTGGGATGTGTGGGATATTTTGAAAACTGCAGGAGGGTTTTGGACAAATGTGACCAAAAGCAGTTTTCAGTAATTGGCATATGTTGGGTATAAAAAGTCGTAATTTCAAACAGCTAATACGTGCAGAGAGCCAGAATTTGGCTCCAAAATATGGCTCAGGCCTCGAAATTGGAATATTTGGGATATATTGAAAACTGCAGGGAGGTTTGGGACTAATGTGACCAAATGCCGCTTTCAGTACTTGGCATATGTTGGGTATAAAAAGTCGTAATTTAAAATTGCGAATACGTGCAGAGAGCCAGAATTTGGCTCCAAATTATGGCTCAGTTCTCGAAATTGGAATATTTGTGATATTTTGAAAACTGCAGTTGAGTTTGTGCAAAATATGACTCACTGCCGTTTTAAGTACTTGGCATATGTTAGGTATAAAAAGTCCTAATTTAAAAGTGCGAATACGTGCAGAGAGCCAGAATTTGGCTCCAAAATATGGCTCAGGCCTCGAAATTGAGATGTTTGGGATATTTTGAAAACTGCAGGGGGGATTGGGACAAATGTGACCAAACGCCGCTTTCAGTACTTGGCATATGTTGGGTATAAAAAAGTCGTAATTTCAAACTGAGAATACGTGCAGAGACCCAGAATTTGGCTCCAAATTATGGCTCAGGCCTCGAAATTGGGATATTTGGGATGTTTCGAAAACTGCAGGGGAGTTTGTGTGAAATGTGACTCACTGCCGCTTTCAGGACTTGGCATATGTTGCGTATAAAATGTCGTAATTTCAAACCGCGAATACGTGCATAGAGCCAGAATTTGGCTCCATAATATTGCTCAGGCCTCGAAATTGGGATATTTGGGATATTTTGAAAACTGCAGGGAGGTTTGGGACAAATGTAACCAAACGCCGCATTCAGTACTTGGCATATGTTGGGTATAAAAAATTCGTAATTTCAAACTGCGAATACCTGCAGAGAGCCAGAATTTGGCTCCAAAATATGGCTCAGGCCTCGAAATTGCGATATTTAGGATATTTCGAAAACTGCAGGGGAGTTTGTGCAAAATGTGACTCACTGCCGCTTTCAGGACTTGGCATATGTTGGGTATAAAAAGTCGTAATTTCAAACTGGGAATACGTGCATAGAGCCAGAATTTGGCTCCAAAATATTGCTCAGTCCTCGAAATTGGGATGTTTGGGATATTTTGAAAACTGCAGAGGGATTTGGGACAAATATGACCAAACGCCGCTTTCAGAACTTATCATATGTTGGGTATAAAAAGTCGTAATTTCAAACTGCGAATACGTGCAGAGAGCTTGAATTTGGATCCATAATATGGCTCAGGCCTCGAAAGTGGGATGTTTGGGATATTTTGAAAACTGCAGGGGAGTTTGTGCTAAATGTGACTCACTGCTGCTTTCAGTACTTGGCATATGTTGGGTATAAAAAGTCGTAATTTCAAACTGCGAATACGTGCAGAGAGCCAGAATTTGGCTCCAAAATATGACTCAGGCGTCGAAATTAGGATATTTGGGATATTTCGAAAACTGCAGGGGATTTTGAGCTAAATGTGATTCACTGCTGCTTTCAGGACTTGGCATATGTTAGATATACAAAATCGTAATTTCAAACTGCGAATACGTGCAGAGAGCCAGAATTTGGCTCCAAAATATGGCTCAGGTGTCGAAATTGGGATATTTCGGATATTTCGAAAACTGCAAGGGAGTTTGTGCAAAATGTGACTCACTGCCGCTTTCAAGACTTAATTGGCATATGTTGGGTATAAAAAGTCGTAATTTCAAACTGCGAATACGTGCAGAGAGCCAGAATTTGGCTCCAAAATATGGATCAGACCTCAAAATTGGGATATTTCGGATATTTCGAAAACTGCAGGGGAGTTTGTGCGAAATGTGACTCACTGCCGCTTTCAGGACTTCGCATATGTTATGTATAAAATGTCGAAATTTCAAACCGTGAATACGTGCATAGAGCCAGATTGTGGATGCAAAATATTGCTCATGCCTCGAGATTGGGATGTTTGGGATATTTTGAAAACTGCAGTGGGGGTTTGGGACAAATGTGACCAAACGCCGCTCTCAGTACTTGGCATATGTTGGGCATAAAAGAGTCGTAATTTCAAACTGCGAATACTTGCAGAGAGCCAGAATTTGGCTCCAAAATATTGCGCAGGCCTCGAAATTGGGATATTTGGGATATTTCGTAAACTGCAGGGGAGTTTGTGCGAAATGTGACTCACTGCCACTCTCAGTACTTGGCATATGTTGGGTAAAAAATGTCGTAATTTCAAACCGCGAATACGTGCATAGAGCCAGATTTTTGCTCCAAAATATGGCTCAGGCCTCGAAATTGGGATGTTTGGGATATTTTGAAATCTGCAGGGGGGGTTTGGGACAAATGTTACCAAACGCCGCTTTCAGTACTTGGCATATATTGGGTATAAAAAATTCGTAATTTCAAACTTCGAATACGTGCAGAGAGCCAGAGTTTGGCTGCAAAATATGGCTCAGGCCTCGAAATTGGGATGTTTGGGATATTTCGAAAACTGTAGGGGAGTTTGTGCAAAATGTGACTCACTGATGCTTTCAGTACTTGGCATATGTTGGGTATAAAAATCGTAATATCAAAATGCGAATACGTGCATAGAGCCAGAATTTGGCTCCAAAATATTGCTCAGTCCTCGAAATTGGGATGTTTGGAATATTTTGAAAACTGCAGGAGGGTTTGGGACAAATATGACCAAACGCCGCTTTAAGAACTTGGCATATGTTTGGTATAAAAAGTCGTAATTTCAAACTGCGAATACGTGCAGAGAGCTTGAATTTGGCTCCAAAATATGGCTCAGGCGTCGAAATTGGGATATTTAGGATATTTTGAAAACTGCAGGGGAGTTTGTGCAAAATGTGACTCACTGCTTTTTTCAGTACTTGGCATATGTTGGGTATAAAAAGTCGTAATTTCAAACTGCGAATAAGTGCAGAGAGCGAGAATTTGGCTCCAAAATATGGCTCAGGCGTCGAAATTGGGATATTTGGGATATTTTGAAAACTGCAGGGGAGATTGTGCTAAATGCGACTCACTGCTGCTATCAGTACTTGGCATATGTTGGGTATAAAAAGTCGTAATTTCAAACTGCGAATACGTGCAGAGAGCCAGAATTTGGCTCCAAAATATGGCTCAGGGGTCGAAATTGGGATATTTGGGATATTTTGAAAACTGCAGGCGAGTTTGTGCTAAATGTGTCTCACTGCTGCTCTCAGTACTTTGCATATGTTGGGTATAAAAAGTCGTAATTTCAAACTGCGAATACGTGCAGAGAGCCAGAATTTGGCTCCAAAATATGGCTCAGGCCACGAAATTAGGATGTTTGGGATATTTTGAAAACTGCAGGGAGGTTTGGGACAAATATGACCAAACGCCGCTTTCAGTACTTGGAATATGTTGGGTATATAAAGTCGTAATTTCAAACTGCGAATACGTGCAGAGAGCCAGAATTTGGCTCCAAAATATGGCTCAGGCCTCGAAATTAGGTTGTTTGGCATATTTTGAAAACTGCAGGGAGATTTGGGACACATGTGACCAAACGGCACTTTCAGTACTTGGCATATGTTGGGTATAAAAGTCGTAATTTCAAACTGCGAATACGTACAGAGACACAGAATTTGGCTCCAAATTATGGCTCAGGCCTCGAAATTGGGATATTTGGGATATTTCGAAAACTGCATGAGGGTTTGGACAAATACGACCAAACGCCGCTTTCAGTACTTGGCATATGTTGGGTTTAAAAAAGTCGTAATTTCAAACTGCGAATACGTGCAGAGAGCCAGAAGTTGATCCAAAATATGGCTCAGGCCTCGAAATTGGGATATTTGGGAGATTTCGAACACTGCAGGGGAGTTTGTGCAATATGTGACTCACTGCCGCTTTCAGTACCTGGCATATGTTGAGTATAAAAAAGTGGTAATTTCAAACTGCGATTACGTGCAGAGAGCCAGAATTTTGCTCCAAAATATGGATCAGGCCTCAAAATTCGGATATTTGGGATATTTCGAAAACTGCAGGGGAGTTTGTGCGAAATGTGACTCACTGCCGCTTTCAGGATTTGGCATATGTTATGTATAAAATGTCGTAATTTCAAACTGCGATTACGTGCATAGAGCCAGATTTTGGCTCCAAAATATGGATAAGGCCTAGAAATTGGGATGTTTGGGATATTTTGAAATCTGCAGGGGGGTTTGGGACAAATGTTATTAAATGCCGCTTTCAGTACTTGGCATATATTGGGTATAAAAAAATCGTAATTTCAAACTGCGAATACGTGCAGAGAGCCAGAGTTTGGTTGCAAAATATGGCTCAGGCCTCGAAATTGGGATGTTTGGGATATTTCGAAAACTGCAGGGGAGTTTGTGCAAAATATGACTCACTGATGCTTTCAGTACTTGGCATATGTTGGGTATAAAAATCGTAATATCAAAATGCGAATACGTGCATAGAGCCAGAATTTGGCTCCAAAATATTGCTCAGTCCTCGAAATTGGGATGTTTGGGATATTTTGAAAACTGCAGGAGGGTTTGGGACAAATATGACCAAACGCCGCGTTAAGAACTTGGCATATGTTTGGTATAAAAAGTCGTAATTTCAAACTGCGAATACGTGCAGAGAGCCAGAATTTGGCTCCAAAATATGGCTCAGGCCTCGAAAGTGGGATGTTTGGGTTATTTTGAAAACTGCAGGAGGGTTTGGGACAAATATGACCAAACGCCGCTTTAAGAACTTGGCATATGTTTGGTATAAAAAGTCGTAATTTCAAACTGCGAATACGTGCAGAGAGCTTGAATTTGGCTCCAAAATATGGCTCAGGCCTCGAAAGTGGGATGTTTGGGATATTTTGAAAACTGCAGGGGAGTTTGTGCAAAATGTGTCTCACTGCTGCTTTCAGTACTTGGCATATGTTGGGTATAAAAAGTCGTAATTTCAAACTGCGAATACGTGCGGAGAGCCAGAATTTGGCTCCAAAATATGGCTCAGGCGTCGAAATTGGGATATTTGGGATATTTTGAAAACTGCAGGGGAGTTTGTGCTAAATGTGACCCACTGCTGGTATCAGTACTTGGCATATGTTGGGTATAAAAAGTCGTAATTTCTAACTGCGAATACGTGCAGAGAGCCAGAATTTGGCTCCAAAATATGGCTCAGGCCTCGAAAGTGGGATGTTTGGGATATTTTGAAAACTGCAGGGGAGTTTGTGCAAAATGTGACTCACTGCTGCTTTCAGTACTTGGCATATGTTGGGTATAAAAAGTCGTAAATTCAAACTGCGAATACGTGCAGAGAGTCAGAATTTGGCTCCAAAATATGGCTCAGGCGTCGAAATTGGGATATTTGGGATATTTCGAAAACTGCAGGGGAGTTTGTTCAAAATGTGACTCAAGGCCACTTTCAGGACTTGGCATATGTTGGGTATAAAAATCGTAATTTCAAACTGCGAATACGTGCAGAGAGCCAGAATTTGATCCAAAATATGGCTCAGGCCTCGATATTGGGATATTTGGGAGATTTCGAACACTGCAGGGGAGTTTGTGCAAAATGTGACTCACTGATGCTTTCAGTACTTGGCATATGTTGGGTATAAAAAATTCGTAATTTCGAACTGCGAATACGTGCAGAGAGCCAGAATTTGGCTCCAAAATATGGCTCAGGCCTCGAAATTGGGATGTTTGGGATATTTCGAAAACTGCAGGAGAGTTTGTGCAAAATGTGACTCACTGATGCTTTCAGTACTTGGCATATGTTGGGTATAAAAATCGTAATATCAAAATGCGAATAAGTGCATAGAGCCAGAATTTGGCTCCAAAATATTGCTCAGTCCTCGAAAATGGGATGTTTGGGATATTTTGAAAACTGCAGGAGGGTTTGGGACAAATACGACCAAACGCCGCTTTAAGAATTTGGCATATGTTTGGTATAAAAATTCGTAATTTCAAACTGCGAATACGTGCAGAGAGCTTGAATTTGGCTCCAAAATAATGCTTAGGCCTCGAAAGTGGGATGTTTAGGATATTTTGAAAACTGCAGGGGAGTTTGTGCAAAATGTGACTCACTGCTGCTTTCAGTACTTGGCATATGTTGGGTATAAAAAGTCGTAATTTCAAACTGCGAATACGTGACGAGAGCCAAAATTTGGCTCCAAAATATGGCTCAGGCGTCGAAATTGGGATATTTGGGATATTTTGAAAACTGCAGGGGAGTTTGTGCTAAATGTGACTCACTGCTGCTATCAGTACTTGGCATATGTTGGGTATAAAAAGTCGTAATTTCAAACTGCGAATACGTGCAAAGAGCCAGAATTTGGCTCCAAAATATGGCTCAGGCCTCGAAAGTGGGATGTTTGGGATATTTTGAAAACTGCAGGGGAGTTTGTGCAAAATGTGACTCACTGCTGCTTTCAGTACTTGGCATATGTTGGGTATAAAAAGTCGTAATTTCAAACTGCGAATACGTGCAGAGAGCCAGAATTTGGCTCCAAAATATGGCTCAGGCGTCGAAATTGGGATATTTGGGATATTTCGAAAACTGCAGGGGAGTTTGTTCGAAATGTGACTCAAGGCCACTTTCAGGACTTGGCATATGTTGGGTATAAAAATCGTAATTTCAAACTGCGAATACGTGCATAGAGCCGGAATTTGGCTCCAAAATATGACTCAGTCCTCGAAATTGGGATGTTTGGGATATTTTGAAAACTGCAGGAGGTATTGAGACAAATGTGACCAAATGCCGCTTTCAGTACTTGGCATATGTTGGGTATAAAAAAGTCGTAATTTCAAACTGCGAATACGTGCAGAGAGCCGGAATTTGATCCAAAATATGGCTCAGGCCTCGAAATTGGGATATTTGGGAGATTTCGAACACTGCAGGGGAGTTTGTTCAATATGTGACTCACTGCCGCTTTCAGTACCTGGCATATGTTGGGTATAAAAAAGTGGTAATTTCAAACTGCGAATACGTGCAGAGAGCCAGAATTTGGCTCCAAAATATGGATCAGGCCTCAAAATTGGGATATTTGGGATATTTCGAAAACTGCAGGGGAGTTTGTGCGAAATGTGACTCACTGTCGCTTTCAGGACTTGGCATATGTTATGTATAAAATGTCGAAACTTCAAACAACGAATACGTGCATAGAGCCAGAATTTGGATAAAAAATATTACTCATGCCTCGAGATTGGGATGTTTGGGATATTTTGAAAACTGCAAAGGGGGTTTGGGACAAATGTGACCAAACGCCGCTCCTAGTACTTGGCATATGTTGGGCATAAAAAAGTCGTAATTTCAAACTGCAAATACGTGCAGAGAGCCAGAATTTGGCTCCAAAATATTGCTGAGGCCTCGAAATTGGGATATTTGGGATATTTCGTAAACTGCAGGGGAGTTTGTGCGAGATGTGACTCACTGCATGCCACTCTCAGTACTTGGCATATGTTGGGTAAAAAATGTCGTAATTTCAAACTGCGAATTCGTGCATAGAGCCAGATTTTGGCTCCAAAATATGGCTAAGGCCTCGAAATTGGGATGTTTGGGATATTTTGAAATCTGCAGGGGGGGTTTGGGACAAATGTTACCAAACGCTGCTTTCAGTACTTGGCATATATTGGGTATAAAAAATTCGTAATTTCAAACTGCGAATACGTGCAGAGAGCCAGAGTTTGACTGCAAAATATGGCTCAGGCCTCGAAATTGGATTGTTTGGGATGTTTTGAAAACTGCAGGAGGGTTTGGGACAAATACGACCAAACGCCGCTTTAAGAACTTGGCATATGTTTGGTATAAAAATTCGTAATTTCAAACTGCGAATACGTGCAGAGAGCTTGAATTTGGTTCCAAAATATGGCTCAGGCCTCGAAAGTGGGATGTTTGGGATATTTTGAAAACTGCAGGGGAGTTTGTGCAAAATGTGACTCACTGCTGCTTTCAGTACTTGGCATATGTTGGGTATAAAAAGTCGTAATTTCAAACTGCGAATACGTGCAGAGAGCCAGAATTTGGCTCCAAAATATGGCTCAGGCGTCGAAATTGGGGTATTTGGGATATTTTGAAAACTGCAGGTTAGTTTGTGCTAAATGTGACTCACTGCTGCTATCAGTACTAGGCATATGTTGGGTATAAAAAGTCGTAATTTTAAACTGCGAATACGTGCAGAGAGCCAGAATTTGGCTCCAAAATATGGCTCAGGCGTCGAAATTGGGATATTTGGGATATTTCGAAAACTGCAGGGGAGTTTGTTCGAAATGTGACTCAAGGCCACTTTCAGGACTTGGCATATGTTGGGTATAAAAATCGTAATTTGAAACTGCGAATACACGCATAGAGCCGGAATTTGGCTCCAAAATATGACTCAGTCCTCGAAATTGGGATGTTTGGGATATTTTGAAAACTGCAGGAGGGATTGAGACAAATGTGACCAAATGCCGCTTTCAGTACTTGGCATATGTTGGGTTTAAAAAAGTTGTAATTTCAAACTGCGAATACGTGCAGAGAGCCAGAATTTGGCTCCAAAATATTGCTCAGGCCTCGAAATTGGTATATTTGGGATATTTCGTAAACTTCAGGGGAGTTTGTGCGAAATGTGACTCTTTGCCACTCTCAGTACTTGGCATATGTTGGGTAAAAAATGTCGTAATTTCAAACTGCGAATACGTGCATAGAGCCAGATTTTGGCTCCAAAATATGGCTAAGGCCTCGAAATTGGGATGTTTGGGATATTTTGAAATCTGCAGGGGGGGTTTGGGACAAATGTTACCAAACGCCGCTTTCAGTACTTGGCATATATTGGGTATAAAAAATTCGTAATTTCGAACTGCGAATACGTGCAGAGAGCCAGAATTTGGCTCCAAAATATTGCTCAGTCCTCAAAAATGGGATGTTTGGGATATTTTGAAAACTGCAGGAGGGTTTGAGACAAATACGACCAAACGCCGCTTTAAGAATTTGGCATATGTTTGGTATAAAAATTCGTAATTTCAAACTGCGAATACGTGCAGAGAGCTTGAATTTGGCTCCAAAATAATGCTCAGGCCTCGAAAGTGGGATGTTTGGGATATTTTGAAAACTGCAGGGGATTTTGTGCAAAATGTGACTCACTGCTGCTTTCAGTACTTGGCATATGTTGGGTATAAAAAGTCGTAATTTCAAACTGCGAATACGTGACGAGAGCCAAAATTTGGCTCCAAAATATGGCTCAGGCGTCGAAATTGGGATATTTGGGATATTTTGAAAACTGCAGAGGAGTTTGTGCTAAATGTGACTCACTGCTGCTATCAGTACTTAGCATATGTTGGGTATAAAAAGTCGTAATTTCAAACTGCGAATACGTGCAAAGAGCCAGAATTTGGCTCCAAAATATGGCTCAGGCCTCGAAAGTGGGATGTTTGGGATATTTTGAAAACTGCAGGGGAGTTTGTGCAAAATGTGACTCACTGCTGCTTTCAGTACTTGGCATATGTTGGGTATAAAAAGTCGTAATTTCAAACTGCGAATACGTGCAGAGAGCCAGAATTTGATCCAAAATATGGCTCAGGCCTCGAAATTGGGATATTTGGGAGATTTCGAACACTGCAGGGAATTGGTGCAATATGTGACTCACTGCCGCTTTCAGTACTTGGCATATGTTGGGTATAAAAAGTCGTAATTTCAAACTGCGAATACGTGCAGAGAGCCAGAATTTGGCTCCAAAATATGGATCAGGCCTCAAAATTGGGATATTTGGGATATTTCGAAAACTGCAGGGGAGTTTGTGCGAAATGTGACTCACTGCCGCTTTCAGGACTTGGCATAAGTTATGTATAAAATGTCGAAATTTCAAACAACGAATACGTGCATAGAGCCAGAATTTGGATCCAAAATATTGCTCATGCCTCGAGATTGGGATGTTTGGGATATTTTGAAAACTGCAGTGGGGGTTTAGGACAAATGTGACCAAACGCCGCTCTCCGTACTTGGCATATGTTAGGCATAAAAAAGTCGTAATTTCAAACTGCAAATACGTACAGAGAGCCAGAATTTGGCTCCAAAATATTGCTCAGGCCTCGAAATTGGGATATTTGGGATATTTCGTAAACTGCAGGGGAGTTTGTGCGAAATGTGACTCACTGCATGCCACTCTCAGTACTTGGCATATGTTGGGTAAAAAATGTCGTAATTTCAAACTGCGAATACGTGCATAGAGCCAGATTTTGGCTCCAAAATATGGCTAAGGCCTCGAAATTGGGATGTTTGGGATATTTTGAAATCTGCAGGGGGGTTTGGGACAAATGTTACCAAACGCCGCTTTCAGTACTTGGCATATATTGAATATAAAAAATTTGTAATTTCAAACTGCGAATACGTGCAGAGAGCCAGAGTTTGACTGCAAAATATGGCTCAGGCCTCGAAATTGGGATGTTTGGGATATTTCGAAAACTGCAGGGGAGTTGGTGCAAAATGTGACTCACTGATGCTTTCAGTACTTGGCATATGTTGGGTATAAAAATCGTAATATCAAAATGCGAATACGTGCATAGAGCCAGAATTTGGCTCCAAAATATTGATCAGTCCTCGAAATTGGGATGTTTGGGATATTTTGAAAACTGCAGGAGGGTTTGGGACAAATATGACCAAACGCCGCTTTAAGAACATGGCATATGTTTGGTATAAAAAGTCGTAATTTCAAACTGCGAATACGTGCAGAGAGCTTGAATTTGGCTCCAAAATATGGCTCAGGCCTCGAAAGTGGGATGTTTAGGATATTTTGAAAACTGCAGGGGAGTTTGTGCAAAATGTGACTCACTGCTGCTTTCAGTACTTGGCATATGTTGGGTATAAAAAGTCGTAATTTCAAACTGCGAATACGTGCAGAGAGCAAGAATTTGACTCCAAAATATGGCTCAGTCCTCGAAAATGGGATGTTTGGGATATTTTGAAAACTGCAGGAGGGTTTGGGACAAATACGACCAAACGCTGCTTTAAGAACTTGGCATATGTTTGGTATAAAAATTCGTAATTTCAAACTGTGAATACGTGCAGAGAGCTTGAATTTGGCTCCAAAATATGGCTCAGGCCTCGAAAGTGGGATGTTTGGGATATTTTGAAAACTGCAGGGAAGTTTGTGCAAAATGTGACTCACTGCTGCTTTCAGTACTTTGCATATGTTGGGTATAAAAAGTCGTAAATTCAAACTGCGAATACGTGCAGAGAGCCAGAATTTGGCTCCAAAATATGGCTCAGGCGTCGAAATTGGGATATTTGGGATATTTTGAAAACTGCAGGGGAGTTTGTGCTAAATGTGACTCACTGCTGCTATCAGTACTTGGCATATGTTGGGTATAAAAAGTCGTAATTTCAAACTGCGAATACGTGCAGAGAGCCAGAATTTGCCTCCAAAATATGGCTCAGGCCACGAAATTAGGATGTTTGGGATATTTTGAAAACTGCAGGGAGGTTTGGGACAAATATGACCAAACGCCGCTTTCAGTACTTGGCATATGTTGGGTATAAAAAGTCGTAATTCCAAACTGCGAATACGTGCAGAGAGCCAGAATTTGACTCCAAAATATGGCTCAGGCCTCAAAAGTGGGATGTTTGGGATATTTTGAAAACTGCAGGGGAGTTTGTGCAAAATGTGACTCACTGCTGCTTTCAGTACTTGGCATATGTTGGGTATAAAAAGTCATAATTTCAAACTGCGAATACGTGCAGAGAGCCAGAATTTGGCTCCAAAATATGGCTCAGGCGTCGAAATTCGGATATTTGGGATATTTCGAAAACTGAAGGGGTGTTTGTTCAAAATGTGACTCAAGGCCACTTTCAGGACTTGGCATATGTTGGGTATAAAAATCGTAATTTCAAACTGCTAATACGTGCATAGAGCCAGAATTTGGCTCCAAAATATGACTCAGGCCTCGAAATTGGGATGTTTGGGATATTTTGAAAACTTTAGGAGGGATTGAGACAAATGTGACCAAATGCCGCTTTCAGTACTTGGCATATGTTGGGTATAAAAAAGTCGTAATTTCAAACTGCGAATACGTGCAGAAAGCCAGAATTTGTTCCAAAATATGGCTCAGGCCTCGAAATTGGGATATTTGTGAGATTTCGAACACTGCACGGGAGTTTGTGCAATATGTGACTCACTGCCGCTTTCAGTACCTGGCATATGTTGGGTATAAAAAAGTGGTAATTTCAAACTGCGAATACGTGCAGAAAGCTAGAATTTTTCTCCAAAATATGGATCAGGCCTCAAAATTGGGATATTTGGGATATTTCGAAAACTGCAGGGGAGTTTGTACGAAATGTGACTCACTGCCGCTTTCAGGACTTGGCATATGTTATGTATAAAATGTCGAAATTTCAAACCGCGAATACGTGCATAGAGCCAGAATTTGGATCCAAAATATTGCTCATGCCTCGAGATTGGGATGTTTGGGATATTTTGAAAACTGCAGTGGGGGTTTGGGACAAATGTGACCAAAACCGCTCTCAGTACTTGGCATATGTTGGGCATAAAAAAGTCGTAATTTCAAACTGCGAATACGTGCAGAGAGCCAGAATTTGGCTCCAAAATATTGCTCAGTCCTCGAAATTGGGATATTTGGGATATTTCGTAAACTGCAGGGGAGTTTGTGCGAAATGTGACTCACTGCCACTCTCAGTACTTGGCATATGTTGGGTAAAAAATGTCGTAATTTCAAACTGCGAATACGTGCATAGAGCCAGATTTTGGCTCCAAAATATGGCTAAGGCCTCGAAATTGGGATGTTTGGGATATTTTGAAATCTGCAGGGGGGGTTTGGGACAAATGTTACCAAACGCCGCTTTCAGTACTTGGCATATATTGGGTATAAAAAATTCGTAATTTCAAACTGCGAATACGTGCAGAGAGCCAGAGTTTGGCTGCAAAATATGGCTCAGGCCTCGAAATTGGGATGTTTGGGATATTTCGAAAACTGCAGGGGAGTTTGTGCAAAATGTGACTCACTGATGCTTTCAGTACATGGCATATGTTGGGTATAAAAATCGTAATATCAGAATGCGAATACGTGCAAAGAGCCAGAATTTGGTTCCAAAATATTGCTCAGTCCTCGAAATTGGGATGTTTGGGATATTTTGAAAACTGCAGGAGGGTTTGGGACATATACGACCAAACGCCGCTTTAAGAACTTGGCATATGTTTGGTATAAAAAGTCGTAATTTCAAACTGCGAATACGTGCAGGGAGCCTGAATTTGGCTACAAAATATGGTTCAGGCCCTCGAAATTGGGATGTTTGGGATATTTTGAAAACTGCAGGGGAGTTTGTGCAAAATGTGACTCACTGCTGCTTTCAGTACTTGGCATATGTTGGGTATAAAAAGTCGTAATTTCAAACTGTGAATACGTGCAGAGAGCCAGAATTTGGCTCCAAAATATGGCTCAGGCGTCGAAATTGGGATATTTGGGATATTTTGAAAACTGCAGGGGAGTTTGTGCTAAATGTGACTCACTGCTGCTATCAGTACTTGGCATATGTTGGGTATAAAAAGTCGTAATTTCAAACTGCGAATACGTGCAGAGAGCCAGAATTTGGCTCCAAAATATGGCTCACGCGTCGAAATTGGGATATTTGGGATATTTTGAAAACT
Organism: Procambarus clarkii; assembly: GCF_040958095.1. NCBI lineage: Eukaryota > Metazoa > Arthropoda > Malacostraca > Decapoda > Cambaridae > Procambarus > Procambarus clarkii. The sequence continues at coordinate 50,646 of NC_091185.1, forward strand.
GCAGGGGAGTTTGTGCTAAATGTGTCTCACTGCTGCTATCAGTACTTGGCATATGTTGGGTGTAAAAAGTCGTAATTTCAAACTGCGAATACGTGCAGAGAACTAGAATTTGGCTCCAAAATATGGCTCAGGCCACGAAATTTGGATGTTTGGGATATTTTGAAAACTGCAGGGAGGTTTGGGACAAATATGACCGAACGCCGCTTTCAGTACTTGGCATATGTTGGGTATAATAAAGTGATGTGGAAAGCATTGGGGATTTTTTTTATATTGCAGAATAGTGACTGGGGCTTGTGCGTGATGCTTTCCTACTAATCCAAACCCACTCAGATGCACCTGCTATATTTAGATCAACAACACTGCTGATCTATGATTCATCCAGTGTCTAATGTCACTTAGTGGAGAGATTTAGCAAGAGGTCAGCAGCAGATCAACTTTTTCTAAATACCATGTTGGCGATCACGGCAAACAATGAGGGTGAAAAAAAATAATTTGCTGAGAGATTGCAATTCAGTAGAACTCCATTCACACTGACTGATGCCAAAATCTAGTACATCCATATCAGCCTGGATAGCTCCAGGGAGCCTCTGGCTCTCGCCAAGTAAATGATGTTTCATTACATTCATTTTTTTTTTACCCTGTCTATAAGACATGGTTTTCTACAGAAAAAATAATAACTATTTGGTATTTTTGAACATCATTCTCATAAATTTCTGCTCTGTTTAATTGAAGCCTTTTTATTTCAGCCATCCAACTATTATGAAGCCAAATGAGCTACGTAACAGCAATCCACGATTAGCAGAACTCACTGCCAAACAGGTAAGTGGGAGGGATGAGGTTTGATGCAAATGACAGATAAGGACAAACTTTAAAAGGATTCAGTATAAGTAGATAAATAAACACACAATTTAACAGGAGCATATCTAAGCAGTAGCGTATATACTAAGCCTACAAACATCGGATTATGCCTAAACAGTAGGAGTGAGTGCTCCCAAAGACACAAAGCCAGTGTTCTAAACACTTATATTCGTCGAGTCCTTACCCACTGTTCAGAATAGAGCAACGTGAGTAGGAAGTTTGAAAGTTAACTGAAGTGTTAGTGAACAATGGATATAGCAACAAAGAAATAAACGCGACATGAGATGACACCTGGACCAGGTACAATCCTGAGCCTAGAACAGAAACCACAACACCTCCAATAATATTATATTACAAATCGAATTTGGAAGGAAGGATTGGCCTTCAGCAAGGATTGGGCTACAGGAAGGATTGGTCTACAGGAAGGATTGGGCTACAAGAAGGATTGGGCTACAGGAAGGATTGAGCTACAGGAAGGATTGAGCTACATCTCCAAATGTATATTTGCCAGATAATTTGGCACTAAAAACAAAACGCATATATTATTGTTTAGACTAAATCCGCTACTCATTACTTTCCTGAAGTTGTCGTATATACACCACAAAATCTGCGTGTAAATCACGACAATTAACACGTGATGAAAATGTGACAGTGTCAGACCACGATGGAAGAATTGAAACAGGAATTTCCTTAAGTATTTTCGTAATTAATAATACATCTTCAGAAGGGTGTTTCAAGTCTTCCTTCGAGGTCTGACACTGTCACTACAGAACATGAATGTATTTACACGTTTCAACAATGAATAATGAGAACAATCATTATATGGATGGGGTAATAATAGGGGAGCATTAGCGCCTCTGGTGGTCACATGCTTAACTGTATTAGAGGTTGACAGTTTAGATATTATGGTGAAGTAAGGGTGAGTGGCGCGTCTGGGAATCCCACTTCTTAATGTGTGGCTCATTTGTCGACCAGCCCCCGCCTGGCAAGGGTCACGTTGATTACCAGTGAGCAAAAAATATGTGTTACAGATATCATTATTCAATCATAATATAGAAAGGATTGTTCGGGGTGTGTACTTCATGTTGTTATTCGTTATTATTTCGTATATTATATGTATTTAGACAAAATATAGAGGTGACTGTCAGGTGGCAGCCATAGGTGTACCCGCTAGTTAAGTCATTAGTGCGCTTGTGGTGGCCTTAATAGCCATACCAGTAGTTAGCCAGCAATCTTAAGGTTATCTTGAGATGATTTCGGGGCTTAGCGTCCCCCGCGGCCCTGTCCTCGACCAGGCCTTCTTTTTCTTACACATCCCCAGGAAGCAGCCCATAGCAGCTGTCTAACTCCCAGGTACTTATTTACTGATAGGTAAACAGGGTCATCAGGGTGAAAGAAAGTGCCCATTTGTTTCAGCCTCCAACGGGGGATCGAACCCGGAACCTCAGGATTATGAATCCGAAGCACTGTCCACTCGGCTGCCATGCCCCTTAAAACAACCCAAAGATAAATCTTCGACATATTTTGATGAAAATCTGAATGAAACGAAAAATGTTGGCCACAGATTGTGTGAAGATGGTGGAGGGGGGGGGATTGAGGGGGTGCAGGTTAATATGATGAGCATGATTCAGAATGATGGAAGGAGAAGGGCTCCTATGATGAATTGACCTAAGGGCCACCACCTACAGTGGCCTCGACGGGGACAAGACGGCGGCGCCTTGTCAAAGTTTAGCCTTCCTACCCCCCCCCCTTATTTTATTGAGGATTTGTCTTGTGTATATTGGGAACAAGAGGAATGACTCGGCATTTCAGACTTGAGTGGTTAAGCGGGTTCATTGGTTAATAATCCTTTGAGGGAAACAACACCCCTATTGTCTGTGTTACATTGTGGCTCATTGAGCTTGAAGCTGTTGTCCAGCCTGTCTGTGTCAAATATGACATTTTAGAGAAGTGGTCTGTATTAATGACCTCCAACTTGGTCAGTATTACAAAGGCCTCGGCTGTTATTTATTTATTTATATAACTACAAGTTATATTGGGTTTCTGATCAACCCGTCCTCTTAAAACTAACGTCACTTTTGGCTGGTATGCGCGGCGCTATGGCCAAATTTGGACGTAATTTGAAATGAAATCGACTCTCAAAAGTGACGCACTGTTCCGTTTTCTGTTTGAGTTGTCCGGCTTACTCGGCAAACTTAGAAGAGGATTCTTTCCATTAACATTTTTCATAACGTTTTGAAACTTTATGAGAATTTCCTGCCCACCTAACCTATCAGAGGACCCTTAACTTATTGTTGTTGACAAAAAAAATTCCAAATTTATTTTCATTTTGTTTTCATTTTCAAATTATGTCCATATTCGGCCATACGGGTAAACGGCTAAAGCGACGCTATTTTTAAGAGGACAGGTGACAAGGAGTACATAGCCCTATGTGTTTACATTCTTGTAAAGCAACTAGTACGCATAGGACTTCGGGCAGGTCCTTAATTTAACAGATAATATTAAGTAGGTAATTTCTAGGAAAATTTATAGGCTATAATCAATCTAAATCTATAACAATTTAAACTTTTATAGTGTTAGTCCTTCAAAGATTCGAGGTAGTGACAGTTGAACAAGTTCTGGCATGATTGTTGTTGCTGTCTTGAACTTTATCCAAAGCGGAAAATCATTGATGTGTTTTTAAAGTGAGGTTTCCATATTAGGACACAGTAGGCCAGATGGGGCCACAAGAGACTCTTACAGTTCAATATTCTATGTTGTTCGTTTAAGTCAATGATTCGTTTAACTATTCTTAAGGATTGTTTTCATATTAACTTTGAGTCCCAGATGTTTAATGGCTGGTACATCATAACTCCTAGGTAATATTTACTTAAATTTACCAGAGGGCCACCATTTCTCCATGGTGCCATCTACGGCAACAGGAAGCCGGCGGTTTGTCAAAAGTTCCCCTACGGTTCCTGAGGAGTTTGTCAATCTGTATTTTGAGCGCGCAAACTGCTGCATTATGACATTAGAGGTAGTTTCATAATATGTACACGGTGTCTTGTAGCTAAGCTAAAGGTGGCATATAATGTTCAGCAACAAGTCGCCCTAGATTGTTTAGTGTTAACGACTAGGGCGATGGAGTGGTTATAGCAGGATAGCAATTGTGCAGATAAATGGGGAAGATAATTGCAGATGAGGAGTCACAATAACGGGGGCTGAAATATGTTGACCAAACCACACACTAGAAAGTGAAGGGACGACTAGATAATTGTTTATCAAATAGATGGAAGATGTTAATTGTTTGCATCTTGTTTACTCTGCGATGTAAAATGAATTCACCTGTAAATGGTCATTTTTGACAATGTAATCACTAGGCTTCTAACGTTTAGTTTAGGGCTCAGAGACCATATACTGTACTTAAGAGGTTTTAAACATGTTATTTATATAATTTAGGCCAATAGACAGCTATATAAATTAATAATACACAGTACTTTTATCTAAGGTTAGCTAAAGGTTTGTTTTAGTGGAAGACCCTAATAAGGTAATGTGTTTCTATGTAACTTTAAAAGAACATTGATGCTTAACCATAGCCTCATGAGTCGGAGACAAAAATGTATTCCGTTAGGCTATTGCAGTCTTATCAGTCTTATCAGTCTTGCCTACTCGCTATTGTTGATACAATCTGTAATTAATCTCTATTGCAATTTCACCTTTTCCAGTGATTGGTTCCAGTGTTCTTGAAATTCATAATTGTATTTTCTTACTCGATTGTATTTGAAATAAACTGTTTATACTTACCCTGGTGCTACATAGTCTAACTGGTTTGGTGCATTCTTTTGATAATTACTTATACATGCCCTTAATATATGTAAAAAATATTTTTTCAGGAGTGTGGCACGTGTGGACAAGTTTTGGATCAGAGGAGTCAAGGTAAAGTTAACAACTAGTTCTGGGGAGGAGCGGGTGGAAGTAGATGGACGTAGAAAACTTCACATTCTTGTTACCACTAACACTGGTTTGTGCCTCGGAGAGGCTGCAGGATCCAGTAAGTTCAGTAGAGCTTCGGTTTCAACTCCTTTGACCATGTCGTAGCTCAGTCGATTACGGCAGCATCTGGGATGCTCTCGGATGCAGGTTTGAATCCTCGTCCCGGCCCTTGTGGATTTGTACACTCTTGTTAGCAGGCTGAGAGCTTTTCTTTCCCATAGATTTATTTATAGAAGAGTTAGCAATAAGTCGGCTGGGTTTATTAACGTATTGTTTTTAGGTCCCATTTAGATTATGCTGTTCAGTTTGGTTCGCCATGCTAAAGAAAGGACATAATTCACTAGAACACGTCAGTTAGGATGTCAAAGTTAATCCCGCAAATTAGAAAGCTTCCGTATGAAGAGATGTTGGAAAAACCTTAACGTGACATGATTGAAGTGTACAAGTAGATGAATGGGCATAACAAGGAAGCTATTGATAAGGCTTTAAATGAAGATAAGTTCAGATTTAGGAAATACATGGGTAAATACTGGTTTTGGTAACTGGGTTGTGGATTTGTAGAACAAATTACTGGATCATGTGCAGACGAAGAGTCACAATAACGTGGCTGAAGTATGTTGACCAGACCACACACTAGAAGGTGAAGGGACAACGACGTTTCGGTCCGTCCTGGACCATTCTCAAATCGATTGTGGATCATACTACTGGATCACTGGATCCATATTACTGGATCATAATAGGCATAGGAATCTTTGATTGGTTGAAGCTTAGGTTAGACGAATATGAATGAGTGTAGGTGGATATAAATAGGAAGTGCCACGTGCAGGACAATAGGCCATCTGCAGTTTCTTGACTTACGTTCTACTAGTTTACACTCAGAACGCGACTCTCCAATCAGCTTACATCTGTATCCTCAATTACTGCTGGTGATCAAGGGCAAACATTTAACCTTGAATGTTTAACCTTGAATTGAGAGATAGGAGAATAATCTTAAGATTAGACTTGGACTGGCTGGCATATGCATTATATATCATTAATGCATATGCCAGGGGGGGGGAGATCTCCCCAAAGGCATAAACTGCTAGGTCAGGTCATCCACAAACCCATATCCAATGACTCCAAGGTCATGGAAGCTTGACCTTCCATGAAGTTGGAGGATTGTTGGTGGGTTTGTGGATTTGGAATGAGGGAAGAGGCGGGCTGGATGAGGCAGTTTATGTCTTGGGAAGTATTTGTAATCATTTTATTTAGAGATGAGTGTGAGCAGAAATGACACGCTATAGTAGTCATTTATAGTGAAGATGATAATGTATTTTCCAAATGAGAAAAAATTATGCGTGGCGAAAACTTAAGTTGAGATAAAAGTATGTTGTCAACAGCTCTACAATAAAAGATGTCGTTGTGGAAGAGATTCCCAGCCGAAAGTCGCGCAGTTTGAACGCTCCTAGCTGGACTTTCTTTCCACACCTCGCCTGGAGCTCATCTTTGAATTCAGCTGGCTTTTTTGGGCCAGTGTGTGCTCACTGCAGCTATCCAGGGGCTCACAGCATCGGGGGAGGCCGGAGCCTCCCTAATGGACGCCATATTTTGGAGCCAAATTCTGGCTCTATGCACGTATTAGCAGTTTGATATTACGACTTTTTATACCCAAAATATGCCAAGTGCTGAAAGCGGCGTTTGGTCACATTTGTCCCAATCCCCCCTGCAGTTTTAAAAATATCCCAAACATCCCAATATCGAGGCCTGAGCCATATTTTGGAGCCAAATTCTGGCTTTCTGCACGTATTCGCAGTTTGATATTACAACTTATTATACCCAACATATGCAAAGTACTGAAAGCGGCAATGAGTCACATTTTGCACAAACTCCCCGGCAGTTTTCAAAATATCCCAAACACCCCAATTTCGAGGCCGGAGCCATATTTTGAAGCCAAATTGAGGCTCTCTGCACGAATTCGCAGTTTGATATTAAGATTTTTTATACCCAACATATGCCAAGTACTGAAAGCGGCGTTTGGTCACATTTGTCCCAAACCTTCCTGCAGTTTTCAAAATATCCCAAACATCCCAATATCGAAGCCTGAGCAATATTTTGGAGCCAAATTCTGGCTCTCTACACGTATTCGCAGTTTGATATTACGACTTTTTAAACCCAACATATGCTAAGTCCTGAAAGCGGCAATGAGTCACATTTTGCACAAACTCCCCTGCAGTTTTCAAAATATCCCAAACATCCCAATTTCGAGGCTTGAGCCATATTTTGGAGCCAAATTCTGGCTCTATGCACGTATTCGCAGTTTGATATTACGACTTTTTATACCCAACATATGCCAAGTCCTGAAAGCGGCAGTGAGTCACATTTTGCACAAACTCCCCTGCAGTTTTTGAAATATCCCAAATATCCCAATTTCGAGGCCTGAGCCATATTTTAGAGCCAAATTCTGGCTCTCTGCACGTATTCGCAGTTTGATATTACGACTTTTTCAACCCGTTCTCGCAAATTTAATTAGTCAATATTGACTTATTAAATATGTGCATAGGTGACATACTTAACATAATAGATACCCTTAAAAAGATTCATAGAAAACACCGACCTTACCTAACCTTGTTAGTATCTTAATATAAGCATCTTATTGCTTCGTAATTACAATTATTACCTAACCTATAATAGGTATAGGTTAAGTAATAATTGTAATTACGAAGCAACAAGATGCTTATCTTAAGATACTAACAAGGTTAGGTAAGGTCGGTGTTTTCTATGAATCTTTTTAGGGGTATCTATTATGTTTAGTATATCACCTATGCACGTAGTTAATAAGTCAATATTGACTTTACGAATTTGCGAGAACGGGTTGGACTTTTTATACCCAACATATGCCAAGTACTGGACGCGGCAGAGAGTCACATTTTGCACAAACTCCCCTGCAGTTTTCAAAATATCACAAACATCCCAATTTCGAGGCCTGAGCCATATTTTGGAGCCAAATTCTGGCTCTCTGCACGTATTCGCAGTTTGAAATTCCGACTTTTTTATTCCCAACATATGCCAAGTACTGAAAGCGGCGTTAGGTCATATGTGTCCCAAACTCTCCTGCAGTTTTCAAAATATCCTAAAAATCCTAATTTCGAGGCTTAGCCATATTTTGGAGCCAAATTCTGGCTCTCTACACGTATTCGCAGTTTGATATTACAACTTATTATACCCAACATATGCAAAGTACTGAAAGTGGCAATGAGTCACATTTTGCACAAACTCCCCTGCAGTTTTCAAAATATCTCAAACACCCCAATTTCGAGGCCGGAGCCATATTTAGGATCCAAATTCTGGCTCTCTGCACGTATTCGCAGTTTGATATTACGACTTTTTATACCCAAAATATGCCAAGTAATGAAAGCGGCGTTTGGTCATATTTGTCCCAATCCCCCCTGCAGTTTTCAAATTATATCAAACATCCCAACTTCGAGGCCTGAGCCATATTTTGGAGCCAAATTCAGGCTCTCTACACGTATTCGCAGTTTGAAATTACGACTTTTTATACCCAACATATGCCAATTAATTAAAGCGGGAGTGAGTCACAATTTGCACAAACTCCCATGCAGTTTTCAAAATATCCCAAATATCCCTATTTCGAGGCCTGAGCCATATTTAGGATCCAAATTCTGGCTCTCTGCACGTATTCGCAGTTTGATATTACGACTTTTTATACCCAAAATATGCCAAGTACTGAAAGTGGCGTTTGGTCACATTTGTCCCAATCCCCCCTGCAGTTTTAAAAATATCCCAAACATCCCAATATCGAGGCCTGATCCATATTTTGGAGCCAAATTCTGGCTCTCTACACGTATTCGCAGTTTGATATTACAACTTATTATACCCAACATATGCAAAGTACTGAAAGTGGCAATGAGTCACATTTTGCACAAACTCCCCTGTAGTTTTCAAAATATCTCAAACTCCCCAATTTCGAGGCCGGAGCCATATTTGAAGCCAAATTGAGGCTCTCTGCACGTATTCGCAGTTTGATATTAAGTTTTTTTATACCCAACATATGCCAAGTACTGAAAGCGGCGTTTGGTCACATTTGTCCCAAACCTTCCTGCAGTTTTCAAAATATCCCAAACATCCCAATATCGAAGCCTGAGCCATATTTAGGAGCCAAATTCTGGCTCTCTACACGTGTTTGCAGTTTGATATTACGACTTTTTAAACCCAACATATGCCATGTACTGAAAGCGGCGTTTGGTCAAATTTGTCCCAAACTCCCCTGCAGTTTTCAAAATATCCCAAACATCCTAATTTCGAGGCCTGAGCCATATTTTGGAGCCAAATTCTGGCTCTCTGCACGTATTCGCAGTTTGAAATTACGAATTTTTTATACCCAACATATGCGAAGTACTGAAAGCGGCGTTTGGTCACGTTTGTCCCAAACCTCCCTGCAGTTTTCAAAATATCCCAAACATCCCATTATCGAGGCCTGAGCCATATTTTGGAGCCAAATTCTGGCTTTCTGCACGTATTGGCAGTTTGAAATTACGACTTTTTATACAGAACGTATGCCAAGTACTGAAAGCGGCATTTTGTCATATTTGTCCCAAACCCCCCTGCAGTTTTCAAAATATCCCAAACATCCCAATTTCGAGGCCTGAGTCATATTTTAGAGCCAAATTCTGGCTCTCTGCACGTATTTGCTGTTTGAAATTGCGATTTTTTAATACCTAACATATGCCAAGTACTGAAAGCGGCATTTGGTCATATTTGTCCCAAACCCCCCTGCAGTTTTCAAAATACCCCAAATTTCCCAATTTCGAGCCCCGAGCCTTATTTTGGAGCCAAATTCTGGCTCTCTGCACGTATTCGCAGTTTGAAATTACGACTTTTTATACCCAACATATGCCAAATCCTGAACGCGGCAGTGAGTCAAATTTGTCCCAACCTCCCTGCAGTTTTCAAAATATCCCAAATATCCCAATTTCGAGGCTTGAGCCATATTTTGGAGCCAAATTCTGGCTCTCTGCACGTATTCGCAGTTTGATATTACTACTTTTTATACCCAACATATTCCAAGTACTGAAAGCGGCAGTGAGTCACATTTTGCACAAACTCCCCTGCAGTTTTCAAAATATCCAAAACATTCCAATTTCGAGGTCTGAGCCATATTTTGGAGCCAGATTATGGCTCTCTGCACGTATTCGCAGTTTGAAATTACTACTTATTATACCCAACATATGCCAAGTACTGAGAGCGGCGTTTGGTCACATTTGTCCCAATCCCCCCTGCAGTTTTCAAAATATCCCAAATTTCCCAATTTCGAGCCCTGAGCCTTATTTTGGAGCCAAATTCTGGATCTCTGCACGTATTCGCAGTTTGAAATTACGACTTTTTATACCCAACATATGCCAAGTCCTGTAAGCGGCAGTGAGTGACATTTTGCACAAACTCCCATGCAGTTTTCGAAATATCCCAAATGTCCCAATTTCGAGGCCTGAGCCATATTTTGGAGCCAAATTCTGGCTCTCTGCACGTATTCGCAGTTTGAAATTGCGACTTTTTTATACCCAACATATAACAAGTACTGAAAGCGGCGTTTGGTCACATTTGTCCCAACCTCCCTGCAGTTTTCAAAATATCCCAAATATCCCAATTTCGAGGCTTGAGCCATATTTTGGAGCCAAATTCTGGCTCTGCACGTATTCGCAGTTTGATATTACTACTTTTTATACCCAACATATGCCAAGTACTGAAAGCGGCGTTTGGCCACATTTGTCCCAATCCCCCCTGTAAATTTCAAAATATCCAGAACATCCCAATTTTGAGGCCTGAGCCATATTTTAGAGCCAAATTCTGGCTCTCTGCACGTATTCGCAGTTTGAAATTGCGAATTTTTAATACCCAACCTATGCCAAGTACTGAAAGCGGCATTAGGTCATTTTTGTCCCAAACTCTCCTGCAGTTTTCAAAATATCCCAAACATCCCAATTTCGAGGCCTGAGCCATATTTTGGAGCTAAATTCTGGCTCGATGCACGTATTCGCAGTTTGAAATTTCGACTTTTTATACCCAACATATGCCAAGTTCTAAACGCGGCAGTGAGTCACATTTTGCACAAACTCCCCTGCAGTTTTCAAAATATCACAAATATCCGAATTTCGAGGCCTGAGCCATATTTTGGAGCTAAATTCAGGCGCTCTGTGCGTATTCGCTGTTTGATATTACGACTTTTTTTACCCAACATATGCGAAGTACTGAAAGCGGCGTTTGGTCACATTTGTCCCAAACCTCCCTGCAGTTTTCAAAATATCCCAAACATCCCAATTTTGAGGCCTGAGCCATATTTTGGAGCCAAATTCTGGCTCGATGCACGTATTCGCAGTTTGAAATTTCGACTTTTTATACCCAACATATGCCAAGTTCTAAACGCGGCAGTGAGTCACATTTTGCACAAACTCCCCTGCAGCTTTCAAAATATCCTAAATATCCCAAATTCGAGGCCTTAGCCATATTTCGGAGCCAAATTCTGGGCCTGTAGCCGGGCTATTTCTGGGCCTGTACCCGGGCTATTTCTGGGCCTGTACCCAGGCCATTTCTGGGCCTGTACCCAGGCCATTTCTGGGTCTGTACCCGGGCCATTTCTGGGCCTGTACCCGGGCCATTTCTGGGCCTGTACCCGGGCCATTTCTGGGCCTGTACCCGGGCCATTTCTGGGCCTGTACCCGGGCCATTTCTGGGCCTGTACCCGGGCCATTTCTGGGCCTGTACCCGGGCCATTTCTGGGCCTGTACCCGGGCCATTTCTGGGCCTGTACCCGGGCCATTTCTGGGCCTGTACCCGGGCCATTTCTGGGCCTGTACCCGGGCCATTTCTGGGCCTGTACCCGGGCCATTTCTGGGCCTGTACCCGGGCCATTTCTGGGCTTGTACCCGGGCCATTTCTGGGCCTGTACCCGGGCCATTTCTGGGCCTGTACCCGGGCCATTTCTGGGCCTGTACCCGGGCCATTTCTGGGCCTGTACATGGGCCATTTCTGGGCCTGTACCCGGGCCATTTCTGGGCCTGTACCCGGGCCATTTCTGGGCCTGTACCCGGGCCATTTCTGGGCCTGTACTCGGGCCATTTGTGGGCCTTTACTCGGGCCATTTCTGGGCCTGTACCCGGGCCATTTCTGGGCCTGTACCCGGGCCATTTCTGGGCCTGTACCCGGGCCATTTCTGGGCCTGTACCCGGGCCATTTCTGGGCCTGTACCCGGGCCATTTCTGGGCCTGTACCCGGGCCATTTCTGGGCCTGTACCCGGGCCATTTCTGGGCCTGTACCCGGGCCATTTCTGAGCCTGTACCCGGGCCATTTCTGAGCCTGTACCGGGCCATTTCTGGGCCTGTCCCCTGGCCATTTCTGGGCCTGTCCCCTGGCCATTTCTGGGCCTGTCCCCGGGCAATTTCTGGGCTTGTACCCGGGCCATTTCTGGGGCTGTACTAGGGCCATTTCTGGGCCTGTACCAGGGCCATTTCTGGGCCTGTAACAGGGCCATTTCTGGGCCTGTACCCGGGTAATTACTGGGCCTGTACCCGGGCCATTTCTGAGCCTGTACCAGGGCAATTTCTGGGCCTGTACCAGGGCCATTTCTGGGCCATTTCTGGGCCTGTACATGGGCCATTTCTGGGCCTGTACCCGGCCCATTTCTGGGCCTGTACCCGGGCCATTTCTGGGCCTGTACCCGGGCCATTTCTGGGTCTGTACCCGGGCCATTTCTGGGTCTGTACCCGAGCCATTTCTGGGCCTGTACCTGGGCCATTTCTGAGCCTGTACCAGGGCAATTTCTGGGCCTGTACCAGGGCCATTTCTGGGCCATTTCTGGGCCTGTACATGGGCCATTTCTGGGCCAGTACCCGGGCCATTTCTGAGCCTGTACCTGGGCCATTTCTGGGCCTGTACCCGGGCCATTTCTGGGCCTGTACCCGGGCAATTTCTGGGCCTGTACCCGGGCCATTTCTGGGCCTGTACCAGGGCCATTTCTGGGCCTGTACCAAGGCCATTTCTGGGCCTGTACCTGGGCCATTTCTGAGCCTGTACCAGGGCAATTTCTGGGCCTGTACCAGGGCCATTTCTGGGCCTGTACATGGGCCATTTCTGGGCCTGTACCCGGGCCATTTCTGGGCCTGTACCCGGGCCATTTCTGGGTCTGTACCCGGGCCATTTCTGGGTCTGTACCCGAGCCATTTCTGGGCCTGTACCCGGGCCATTTCTGGGCCTGTACCCGGGCCATTTCTGGGCCGGTACCCGGGCCATTTCTGGGCCTGTACCCGGGCCATATCTGGGCCTGTACCCGGGCCATTTCTGGGCCTGTACCCGGGCCATTTCTGGGCCTGTACCCGGGCCATTTCCCGGGCCAAGTTGGGTATAAAAAGTTGTAATTTCAAACTGCGAATACGTGCAAAGAGCCAGAATTTGGCTCCAAAATATGGCTCAGGCCACAAAATCGGGATATTTGGGATATTTTGAAAACTGCAGGGGAGTTTGTGCAAAATGTGACTCACTGCCTCTTTCAGTACTTGGCATATGTTGGGTATAAAAAGTCAAATTTCAAACTGCGAATACGTGCAGAGAGCCAGAATTTGGCTGCAAAATATGGCTCAGGCCTCGAAATTGGGATGTTTGGGATATTTTGAAAACTGCAGGGAGGTTTGGGTCAAATTTGACCAAACGCCGCTTTCAGTACCTGGCATATGTTGGGTATAAAAAGTAATAATTTGAAACTGCGAATACGTGCAGAGAGCCAAAATTTGGCTACAAAATATTGTTCAGGCCTCGAAATTAAGATATTTTGAAAACTGCAGGGGAGTTTGTGCAAAATGTGACTCAATGCCGCTTTCAGTACTTGGCATTTGTGGGGTATAAAAAGTCGTAATTTCAAACTGCGAATACGTGCAGAAAGCAAGAATTTGGCTCCAAAATATGGCTCAGGCCTCAAAATTGGGATGTTTGGGATATTTTGAAAACTGCAGGGGAGTTTGTGCAAAATGTGACTCACTGCCGCTTTCAGTACTTGGCACATGTTGGGTATAAAAAGTCTTATTTCAAAATTCGAATACGGGCAGAGAGCCAGAATTTGGCTCCAAAATATGGCTCAGGCCTCAAAATTGGGATATTTGGGATATTTTGACAACTGCAGGGGAGTTTGTGCAAAATGTGATTCAATCCCGCTTTCAGTACTTGGCATATGTTGGGTATAAAAAGTCGAATTTCAAACTGCGAATACGTGCAGAGAGCCAGAATTTGGCTCCAATATATGGCTTAGGCCTCGAAATTGGGATGTTTTTGATATTTTGAAAACTGCAGGGGAGTTTGTGCAAAATGTGACTCACTGCCGCTTTCAGTACTTGGCATATGTTGGGTATAAAAAGTCGTAATATCAAACTGCGAATAAGTGCAGAGAGCCAGAATTTGGCTCAAAAATATGGCTCAGGCTTCGAAATTTTGATGTTTGGGATATTTTTAAAACTGCAGGGAGGTTCGGGACAAATGTGACCAAACGCCGCTTTCCATACTTGCCACATGTTGGGTATAAAAAGTCGTAATTTCAAAATGCGAATACGTGCAGAGAGCCAGAATTTGGCTCCAAAATATGGCTCAGGCCACAAAATTGGGATATTTGGGATATTTTCAAAACTGCAGGGGAGTTTGTGTAAAATGTTACTCACTGCCGCTTTCAGTACTTGGCATATGTTGGGTATAAAAAGTCGAATTTCAAACTGCGAATACGTGCAGAGAGCCAGAATTTGGCTCCAATATATGGCTTAGGCCTCGAAATTGGGGTGTTTGGGATATTTTGAAAACTGCAGGGGAGTTTGTGCAAAATGTGACTCACTGCCGCTTTCAGTACTTGGCATATGTTGGGTATAAAAAGTCGTAATTTCAAACTGCGAATACATGCAGAGAGCCAGAATTTGGCTCCAAAATATGGCTCAGGCCTCGAAATTTGGACGTTTGGGATATTTTGAAAACTGCAGGGAGGTTTGGGTCAAATGTTACCAAACGCCGCTTTCAGTACCTAGCATATGTTGGGTATAAAAAGTCGTAATATCAAGCTGCGAATACGTGCAGAGAGCCAGAATTTGGCTCCAAAATATGGCTCAGGCTTCGAAATTGGGATGTTTGGGATATTTTTAAATCTGCAGGGGGGATTGGGGCAAATGTGACCAAACGCCGCTTTCCATACTTGGTATATGTTGGGTATAAAAAGTCGTAATTTCAAACGGCGAATACGTGCAGAGAGCAAGAATTTGGCTCCAAAATATTGCTCAGGCCTCGAAATTGGGATATTTCGAAAACTGCAGGGGGGATTGGGACAGATGTGACCAAACGCCGCTTTTACTACTTGGCATATGTTGGGTATAAAAAGTAGTAATTTCAAACTGCGAATACGTGCATAGAGCCAGAATTTGGCTACAAAATATGGCTCAGGCCTCGAAATTGGGATGTTTGGGATATTTTGAAAATTGCGGGGGGGATTGAGACAAATGTGACCAAACGCATTGGCATATGTTGGGTATAAAAAATTCGTAATTTCAAACTGCGAATACGTGCAGAGAGCCAGAATTTGGCTCCAAAATCTGGCTCAGGCCTCGAAATTAGGATATTTGGGATATTTTGAAAACTGCAGGGGTGATTGTGCAAAATGTGACTCACTGCTGCTTTCAGTACTTTGCATATGTTGGGTATAAAAAGTCGTAATTTCAAACTGCGAATACGTGCAGAGAGCCAGAATTTGGCTCCAAAATATGGCTCGGGCATCGAAATTGGGATATTTTGGATATTTTGAAAAGTGCAGGGGAGTTTGTGCAAAATGTGACTCACTGCAGCTTTCAGTACTTGGAAGATGTTGGGTATAAAAGTCGTAATTTAAAACTGCGAATACGTGCAGAGAGCCAGAATTTGGCTCCAAAATCTGGCTCAGGCCTCGAAATTAGGATATTTGGGATATTTTGAAAACTGCAGGGGTGATTGTGCAAAATGTGACTCACTGCTGCTTTCAGTACTTTGCATATGTTGGGTATAAAAAGTCGTAATTTCAAACTGCGAATACGTGCAGAGAGCCAGAATTTGGCTCCAAAATATGGCTCGGGCATCGAAATTGGGATATTTTGGATATTTTGAAAAGTGCAGGGGAGTTTGTGCAAAATGTGACTCTCTGCCACTTTCAGTACTTGGCATATGTTGGGTATAAAAAGTCATAATATCAAAATATGAATACGTGCAGAGAGCCAGACGTTGGCTCCAAAATATGGCTCAGCCCTCGATATTGGGATGTTTGGAATATCTTGAAAACTGCAGGGAGGTTTGGGACACATGTAACCAAACGCCGGTTTCAGTACTTGGCATATGTTGGGTACAAAAATGTCGTAATTTCAAACTGCGAATACGTGCAGAGAGCTTGAATTTGGCTCCAAATTATGGCTCAGGCCTCGAAATTGGGATATTTCGGATATTTTGTAAACTGAAGGGAGGTTTGGGACAAATGTAACCAAACTTCGCTTTCAGTATTTGGCATATGTTGGGTATAAACAAGTCGCAATTTCAAACTGCGAATACGTGCAGAGAGCCAGCATTTTGCTCCAAAACATGGCTAATGCCTCGAAATTGGGATATTTGGGATATTTCGAAAACTGCAGGGGAGTTTGTGCAAAATGTGACTCACTGCCGCTTTGAGGACTTGGCATATGTTGGGTATAAAATGTCGTAATTTCAAACCGAGAAAACGTGCATAGAGCCAGAATTTGGCTCCAATATATGGCTCAGGCCTCGAAATTGGGATATTTAGGATATTTTGAAAACTGCAGAGGAGTTTGTTCAAAATGTGACTCTCTGCCGCTTTCAGTACTTGGCATATGTTGGGTATAAAAATTCGTAATATCAAAATATGAATACGTGCAGGGAGTCAGAATTTTGCTCCAAACTATGGCTCAGGACTCGAAATTAGCATGTTTGGGATATTTTGAAAACTGCAGGGAGGTTTGGGACAAATGTGACCAAACGCCGCATTCAGTACTTGGCATTTGTTGGGTATAAAAAGTCGTAATTTCAAACTGCGAATACGTGCTGAGAGCTAGAATTTGGCTCCAAAATATGGCTCAGGCCTCGAAATTGAGATGTTTAGGATATTTTGAAAACTGCAGGGGAGATTGGGACTAATTTGACCAAACGGCGGTTTCAGTACTTGGCATATGTTGAGTATTAAATTTGCAATTTCAAACTGCGAATACGTGCAGAGACCCAGAATTTGGACCCAAATTATGGCTGAGGCCTCGAAATTGGGATATTTGGGATATTTTTGAAAACTGCATGGGAGTTTGTGCCAAATGTGACTCAATGCCGCACTCAGGACTTGGCATATGTTGGGTATAAAAAGTCGTAATTTCAAACTGCGAATACGTGCAGAGCACCAGAATTTGGCTCCAAAATATGCCTCAGGCCTCGAAATTGGGATATTTGGGATATTTTGAAAACTGCAGGGAGGTTTGTGACATTTGTGACCATTTTCAGTACTTGGCATATGTTGGGTATAAAAAAGTCGTAATTTCAAACTGCGAATACGTGCAGAGAGCCAGAATTTGGCTCCAAAATATGGCTCAGGTCTCGAAATTGGGATGTTTGGGATATTTTGAAAACTGCAAGGGAGTTTGTGCGAAATGTTACTCACTGCTGCTTTCAGGACTTGGCATATGTTGGTTATAAAATGTCGTAATTTCAAACCGCGAATACGTGCATAGAGCCAAAATTTGCCTCCAAAATATGGCTAAGGACTCGAAATTGGGATGTTTGGGATATTTTGAAAACTACAGGGGAGTGTGCGCCAAATGTGACTCTCTGCCACTTTCAGTACTTGGCATATGTTGGGTATAAAAAGTCATAATATCAAAATATGAATACGTGCAGAGAGCCAGACGTTGGCTCCAAAATATGGCTCAGCCCTCGATATTGGGATGTTTGGGATATCTTGAAAACTGCAGGGAGGTTTGGGACAAATGAAACCAAACGCCGCTTTCAGTACTTGGCATATGTTGGGTACAAAAATGTCGTAATTTCAAACTGCGAATACGTGCATAGAGCCAGAATTTGGCTCCAAAATATGGCTCAGGCCTCGAAATTGAGATGTTTAGGATATTTTGAAAACTACAGGGGAGATTGGGACAAATTTGACCAATGGCGGTTTCAGTACTTGGCATATGTTGAGTATTAAATTCACAGTTTCAAACTGCGAATACGTGCAGAGACCCAGAATTTGGACCCAAATTATAGCTCAGGCCTCGAAATTGGGATATTTGGGATATGTTTGAAAACTGCATGGGAGTTTGTGCCAAATGTGACTCAATGCCGCTCTCAGGACTTGGCATATGTTGGGTATAAAAAGTCGTAATTTCAAACTGCGAATACGTGCAGAGCACCAGAATTTGGCTCCAAAATATGCCTCAGGCCTTGAAATTGGGATATTTGGGATATTTTGAAAACTGCAGGGAGGTTTGGGACATTTGTGACCATTTTCAGTACTTCGCATATGTTGGGTATAAAAAAGTCGTAATTTCAAACTGCGAATACGTGCATAGAGCCAAAATTTGCCTCCAAAATATGGCTAAGGCCTCGAAATTGGGATGTTTGGGATATTTTGAAAACTACAGGGGTGTGTGCGCCAAATGTGACTCTCTGCCACATTCAGTACTTGGCATATGTTGGGTATAAAAA
This sequence comes from Procambarus clarkii, assembly GCF_040958095.1. Lineage (NCBI taxonomy): Eukaryota > Metazoa > Arthropoda > Malacostraca > Decapoda > Cambaridae > Procambarus > Procambarus clarkii. Next base: position 69,208 of record NC_091185.1, read on the forward strand.
GTCATAATATCAAAATATGAATACGTGCAGAGAGCCAGACGTTGGCTCCAAAATATGGCTCAGCCCTCGATATTGGGATGTTTGGGATATCTTGAAAACTGCAGGGAGGTTTGGGACAAATGTAACCAAACGCCGCTTTCAGTACTTGGCATATGTTGGGTACAAAAATGTCGTAATTTCAAACTGCGAATACGTGCAGAGAGCTTGAATTTCGCTCCAAATTATGGCTCAGGCCTCGAAATTGGGATATTTGGGTTATTTTGTAAACTGAAGGGAGGTTTGGGACAAATGTGACCTAACGCCGCTTTCAGTACATCGCATATGTTGGGTATAAAAAAGTCGTAACTTCAAACAGCGAATACGTGCAGAGAGCCAGAATTTGGATCCAAAATATGGCTCAGGCCTCGAAATTGGGATGTTTGGGATATTTTGAAAACTGCAGGGGAGTTTGTGCAAAATGTGACTCACTTCCGCTTTCAGTACTTGGCATATGTTGGGTGTAAATATCGTAATATCAAACTTCGACAACTTGCAGAGAGCCAAAATTTGGCTCCAAAATATGGCGCAGGCGTTGAAATTGGGATATTTGAGATATTTCGAAAACTACAAGGGAGTTTGTGCAAAATGTGACTCACTGCCGCGTTCAGGACTAGGCATATGTTGGGTATAAAAAGTCGTAAATTCAATCTGCGAATACGTGCATAGAGCCAGAATTTGGCTCCAAAATATGGCTCAGGCCTCGAAATTGAGATGTTTTGGATATTTTGAAAACTGCAGGGGGGTTTGTGCAAAATGTTACTCAATGCCGCTCTCAGGACTTGGCATATGTTTGGTATAAAAAGTCGTAATTTCAAACTGCGAATACGTGCATAGAGCTAAAATTTCGCTCCAAAATATGACTCAGTCCTCGAAATTGGGATGTTTGGGATATTTTGAAAACTGCAGGGAGGTTTGGGACAAATATGACCAAACGCCGCTTTCAGATCTTGGCAAATGTTGGGTTTAAAAATTCGTAATTTCAAAGTGCGAATACGTGCAGAGAGCCAGAATTTGGCTCCAAAATTTGGCTCAGGCCTCGATATTGGGATGTTTGGAATATTTTGAAAACTGCAGGGGGGTTTGGGACAAATGTGACCAAACAACGTTTTGAGTACTTGGCATATGTTGGGTATAAAAAGTCGTAATTTCAAACTGCAAATACGTGCAGAGAGCCAGAATTTGGCTACAAAACATGGGTCAGGCCTCGAAATTGGGATGTTTGGGATATTTTGAAAAGTGCAGGGGAGTTTGTGGAAAATGTGATTCACTTCCGCTTTCAGTACTTGGCATATGTTGGGTGTAAATATCGTAATATCAAACTTCGACAACTTGCAGAGAGCCAAAATTTGGCTCCAAAATATGGCTCAGGCGTCGAAATTGGGATATTTGGGATATTTCGAAAACTACAAGGGAGTTTGTGCAAAATGAGACTCACTGCCGCTTTCAGGACTAGGCATATGTTGGGTATAATAAGTCGTAAATTCAATCTGCGAATACGTGCATAGAGCAAGAATTTGGCTCCAAAATATGGCTCAGGCCTCGAAATTGAGATGTTTAGGATATTTTGAAAACTACAGGGGAGATTGGGACAAATTTGACCAATGGCGGTTTCAGTACTTGGCATATGTTGAGTATTAAATTCACAGTTTCAAACTGCGAATACGTGCAGAGACCCAGAATTTGGACCCAAATTATAGCTCAGGCCTCGAAATTGGGATATTTGGGATATGTTTGAAAACTGCATGGGAGTTTGTGCCAAATGTGACTCAATGCCGCTCTCAGGACTTGGCATATGTTGGGTATAAAAAGTCGTAATTTCAAACTGCGAATACGTGCAGAGCACCAGAATTTGGCTCCAAAATGTGCCTCAGGCCTTGAAATTGGGATATTTGGGATATTTTGAAAACTGCAGGGAGGTTTGGGACATTTGTGACCATTTTCAGTACTTCGCATATGTTGGGTATAAAAAAGTCGTAATTTCAAACTGCGAATACGTGCATAGAGCCAAAATTTGCCTCCAAAATATGGCTAAGGCCTCGAAATTGGGATGTTTGGGATATTTTGAAAACTACAGGGGTGTGTGCGCCAAATGTGACTCTCTGCCACATTCAGTACTTGGCATATGTTGGGTATAAAAAGTCATAATATCAAAATATGAATACGTGCAGAGAGCCAGACGTTGGCTCCAAAATATGGCTCAGCCCTCGATATTGGGATGTTTGGGATATCTTGAAAACTGCAGGGAGGTTTGGGACAAATGTAACCAAACGCCGCTTTCAGTACTTGGCATATGTTGGGTACAAAAATGTCGTAATTTCAAACTGCGAATACGTGCAGAGAGCTTGAATTTCGCTCCAAATTATGGCTCAGGCCTCGAAATTGGGATATTTGGGTTATTTTGTAAACTGAAGGGAGGTTTGGGACAAATGTGACCTAACGCCGCTTTCAGTACATCGCATATGTTGGGTATAAAAAAGTCGTAACTTCAAACAGCGAATACGTGCAGAGAGCCAGAATTTGGATCCAAAATATGGCTCAGGCCTCGAAATTGGGATGTTTGGGATATTTTGAAAACTGCAGGGGAGTTTGTGCAAAATGTGACTCACTTCCGCTTTCAGTACTTGGCATATGTTGGGTGTAAATATCGTAATATCAAACTTCGACAACTTGCAGAGAGCCAAAATTTGGCTCCAAAATATGGCGCAGGCGTTGAAATTGGGATATTTGAGATATTTCGAAAACTACAAGGGAGTTTGTGCAAAATGTGACTCACTGCCGCGTTCAGGACTAGGCATATGTTGGGTATAAAAAGTCGTAAATTCAATCTGCGAATACGTGCATAGAGCCAGAATTTGGCTCCAAAATATGGCTCAGGCCTCGAAATTGAGATGTTTTGGATATTTTGAAAACTGCAGGGGGGTTTGTGCAAAATGTTACTCAATGCCGCTCTCAGGACTTGGCATATGTTTGGTATAAAAAGTCGTAATTTCAAACTGCGAATACGTGCATAGAGCTAAAATTTCGCTCCAAAATATGACTCAGTCCTCGAAATTGGGATGTTTGGGATATTTTGAAAACTGCAGGGAGGTTTGGGACAAATATGACCAAACGCCGCTTTCAGATCTTGGCAAATGTTGGGTTTAAAAATTCGTAATTTCAAAGTGCGAATACGTGCAGAGAGCCAGAATTTGGCTCCAAAATTTGGCTCAGGCCTCGATATTGGGATGTTTGGAATATTTTGAAAACTGCAGGGGGGTTTGGGACAAATGTGACCAAACAACGTTTTGAGTACTTGGCATATGTTGGGTATAAAAAGTCGTAATTTCAAACTGCAAATACGTGCAGAGAGCCAGAATTTGGCTACAAAACATGGGTCAGGCCTCGAAATTGGGATGTTTGGGATATTTTGAAAAGTGCAGGGGAGTTTGTGGAAAATGTGATTCACTTCCGCTTTCAGTACTTGGCATATGTTGGGTGTAAATATCGTAATATCAAACTTCGACAACTTGCAGAGAGCCAAAATTTGGCTCCAAAATATGGCTCAGGCGTCGAAATTGGGATATTTGGGATATTTCGAAAACTACAAGGGAGTTTGTGCAAAATGAGACTCACTGCCGCTTTCAGGACTAGGCATATGTTGGGTATAATAAGTCGTAAATTCAATCTGCGAATACGTGCATAGAGCAAGAATTTGGCTCCAAAATATGGCTCAGGCCTCGAAATTGAGATGTTTAGGATATTTTGAAAACTACAGGGGAGATTGGGACAAATTTGACCAATGGCGGTTTCAGTACTTGGCATATGTTGAGTATTAAATTCACAGTTTCAAACTGCGAATACGTGCAGAGACCCAGAATTTGGACCCAAATTATAGCTCAGGCCTCGAAATTGGGATATTTGGGATATGTTTGAAAACTGCATGGGAGTTTGTGCCAAATGTGACTCAATGCCGCTCTCAGGACTTGGCATATGTTGGGTATAAAAAGTCGTAATTTCAAACTGCGAATACGTGCAGAGCACCAGAATTTGGCTCCAAAATGTGCCTCAGGCCTTGAAATTGGGATATTTGGGATATTTTGAAAACTGCAGGGAGGTTTGGGACATTTGTGACCATTTTCAGTACTTCGCATATGTTGGGTATAAAAAAGTCGTAATTTCAAACTGCGAATACGTGCATAGAGCCAAAATTTGCCTCCAAAATATGGCTAAGGCCTCGAAATTGGGATGTTTGGGATATTTTGAAAACTACAGGGGTGTGTGCGCCAAATGTGACTCTCTGCCACATTCAGTACTTGGCATATGTTGGGTATAAAAAGTCATAATATCAAAATATGAATACGTGCAGAGAGCCAGACGTTGGCTCCAAAATATGGCTCAGCCCTCGATATTGGGATGTTTGGGATATCTTGAAAACTGCAGGGAGGTTTGGGACAAATGTAACCAAACGCCGCTTTCAGTACTTGGCATATGTTGGGTACAAAAATGTCGTAATTTCAAACTGCGAATACGTGCAGAGAGCTTGAATTTCGCTCCAAATTATGGCTCAGGCCTCGAAATTGGGATATTTGGGTAATTTTGTAAACTGAAGGGAGGTTTGGGACAAATGTGACCAAACGCCGCTTTCAGTACATCGCATATGTTGGGTATAAAAAAGTCGTAACTTCAAACAGCGAATACGTGCAGAGAGCCAGAATTTGGATCCAAAATATGGCTCAGGCCTCGAAATTGGGATGTTTGGGATATTTTGAAAACTGCAGGGGAGTTTGTGCAAAATGTGACTCACTTCCGCTTTCAGTACTTGGCATATGTTGGGTGTAAATATCGTAATATCAAACTTCGACAACTTGCAGAGAGCCAAAAATTTGGCTCCAAAATATGGCGCAGGCGTTGAAATTGGGATATTTGAGATATTTCGAAATCTACAAGGGAGTTTGTGCAAAATGTGACTCACTGCCGCGTTCAGGACTAGGCATATGTTGGGTATAAAAAGTCGTAAATTCAATCTGCGAATACGTGCATAGAGCCAGAATTTGGCTCCAAAATATGGCTCAGGCTTCGAAATTGAGATGTTTTGGATATTTTGAAAACTGCAGGGGGGTTTGTGCAAAATGTGACTCAATGCCGCTCTCAGGACTTGGCATATGTTTGGTATAAAAAGTCGTAATTTCAAACTGCGAATACGTGCATAGAGCTAAAATTTCGCTCCAAAATATGACTCAGTCCTCGAAATTGGGATGTTTGGGATATTTTGAAAACTGCAGGGAGGTTTGGGACAAATATTACCAAACGCCGCTTTCAGATCTTGGCAAATGTTGGGTTTAAAAATTCGTAATTTCAAAGTGCGAATACGTGCAGAGAGCCAGAATTTGGCTCCAAAATTTGGCTCAGGCCTCGAAATTGGGATGTTTGGGATATTTTGAAAACTGCAGGGGGGTTTGGGACAAATGTGACCAAACAACGTTTTGAGTACTTGGCATATGTTGGGTATAAAAAGTCGTAATTTCAAATTGCAAATACGTGCAGAGAGCCAGACTTTGGCTACAAAACATGGGTCAGGCCTCGAAATTGGGATGTTTGGGATATTTTGAAAAGTGCAGGGGAGTTTGTGGAAAATGTGATTCACTTCCGCTTTCAGTACTTGGCATATGTTGGGTGTAAATATCGTAATATCAAACTTCGACAACTTGCAGAGAGCCAAAATTTGGCTCCAAAATATGGCTCAGGCGTCGAAATTGGGATATTTGGGATATTTCGAAAACTACAAGGGAGTTTGTGCAAAATGAGACTCACTGCCGCTTTCAGGACTAGGCATATGTTGGGTATAATAAGTCGTAAATTCAATCTGCGAATACGTGCATAGAGCCAGAATTTGGCTCCAAAATATGGCTCAGGCCTCGAAATTGAGATGTTTAGGATATTTTGAAAACTACAGGGGAGATTGGGACAAATTTGACCAATGGCGGTTTCAGTACTTGGCATATGTTGAGTATTAAATTCACAGTTTCAAACTGCGAATACGTGCAGAGACCCAGAATTTGGACCCAAATTATAGCTCAGGCCTCGAAATTGGGATATTTGGGATATGTTTGAAAACTGCATGGGAGTTTGTGCCAAATGTGACTCAATGCCGCTCTCAGGACTTGGCATATGTTGGGTATAAAAAGTCGTAATTTCAAACTGCGAATACGTGCAGAGCACCAGAATTTGGCTCCAAAATATGCCTCAGGCCTTGAAATTGGGATATTTGGGATATTTTGAAAACTGCAGGGAGGTTTGGGACATTTGTGACCATTTTCAGTACTTCGCATATGTTGGGTATAAAAAAGTCGTAATTTCAAACTGCGAATACGTGCATAGAGCCAAAATTTGCCTCCAAAATATGGCTAAGGCCTCGAAATTGGGATGTTTGGGATATTTTGAAAACTACAGGGGTGTGTGCGCCAAATGTGTGACTCTGCCACATTCAGTACTTGGCATATGTTGGGTATAAAAAGTCATAATATCAAAATATGAATACGTGCAGAGAGCCAGACGTTGGCTCCAAAATATGGCTCAGCCCTCGATATTGGGATGTTTGGGATATCTTGAAAACTGCAGGGAGGTTTGGGACTAATGTAACCAAACGCCGCTTTCAGTACTTGGCATATGTTGGGTACAAAAATGTCGTAATTTCAAACTGCGAATACGTGCAGAGAGCTTGAATTTCGCTCCAAATTATGGCTCAGGCCTCGAAATTGGGATATTTGGGTTATTTTGTAAACTGAAGGGAGGTTTGGGACAAATGTGACCAAACGCCGCTTTCAGTACATCGCATATGTTGGGTATAAAAAAGTCGTAACTTCAAACAGCGAATACGTGCAGAGAGCCAGAATTTGGCTCCAAAATGTGAATCAGGCCTTAAAATTGGGATGTTTGGGATATTTTGAAAACTGCAGGGAGGTTTGGGACAAATATGACCAAACGCCGCTTTCAGATCTTGGCAAATGTTGGGTTTAAAAATTCGTAATTTCAAAGTGCGAATACGTGCAGAGAGCCAGAATTTGGCTCCAAAATTTGGCTCAGGCCTCGAAATTGGGATGTTTGGGATATTTTGAAAACTGCAGGGGGGTTTGGGACAAATGTGACCAAACAACGTTTTGAGTACTTGGCATATGTTGGGTATAAAATTCGTAATTTCAAACTGCAAATACGTGCAGAGAGCCAAAATTTGGTTCCAAAATATGGCTCAGGCCTCGAAATTGGGATGTTTGGGATATTTTGAAAACTGCAGGGGAGTTTGTGCAAAATGTGACTCACTACCTCTTTCATTACTTGTAATATATTGGGTATAAAAAATCGTAATTTCAAACTGCGAATACGTGCAGAGAGCCAGAATTTGGCTCCAAAATGTGAATCAGGCCTCGAAATTGGGATATTTGGGATATTTTGAAAACTGCAGGGAGGTTTGGGACAAATGTGACGAAACGCCGCTTTCAGTACTTGGCATATGTTGGGTATATAAATTCGTAATTTCAAACTGCGAATACGTGCAGAGAGCCAGAATTTGGCTCCAGAATAAGGCTCAGACCTCTAAATTGGGATGTTTGGGATATTTTGAAAACTGCAGGGGAGTTTGTGCGAAATGTGACTAACTGCCACTTTCAGGACTTGGCAAATGTTGGGTATAAAATGTCGTAATTTCTAACCGCGAAAATGTGCATAGAACCACAATTTGCATCCAAAATATGGCTCAGGCCTCGAAATTGGGATGTTTGTAATATTTTGAAAACTGCAGGGGAGTTTGCGCCGAATGTGACTTACAGCCACTTTCAGTACTTGGCATATGTTGGGTATAAAAAGTCGTAATATCAAAATATGAATACATGCAGAGAGTCAGACGTTGGCTCCAAAATATGGCTCAGCCCTCGATATTGGGATGTTTGGGATATTTTGAAAACTGCAGGGAAGTTTGGGACAAATGTAACCAAACTTCACTTTCAGTACTTGGCATATGTTGGGTATAAACAAGTCGCAATTTCAAACTGCGAATACGTGCAGAGAGCCTGCATTTTGCTCCAAAACATGGCTAAGGCCTCGAAATTGGAATATTTGGGATATTTTCAAAACTGCAGGGGAGTTTGTGCAAAATGTGACTCACTGCTGCTTTCAGTACTTGGCATATGTTGGGTATAAAAGTTCGTAATTTCAAACTGCGAATACGTGCAGAGAACCCGAATTTGGCTCCAAAATATGGCTCAGGCTTCGAAATTGGGATATTTCGAAAACTGCAGGGGAGTTTGTGCAAAATGTGACTCACTGCCGCTTTCAGGACTTGGCATATGTTGGGTATAAAATGTCGTAATTTCAAACCGAGAAAACGTGCATAGAGCCAAAATTTGCCTCCAAAATACGGCTCAGGCCTCGAAATTGGGATGTTTGGGATATTTAGAAAACTGCAGGGGAGTTTGCGCTAAATGTGACTAACTGCCACTTTCAGGACTTGGCAAATGTTGGGTATAAAATGTCGTAATTTCTAACCGCGAAAATGTGCATAGAATCACAATTTGCATCCAAAATATGGCTCAGGCCTCGAAATTGGGATGTTTGTAATATTTTGAAAACTGCAGGGGAGTTTGCGCCGAATGTGACTTACAGCCACTTTCAGTACTTGGCATATGTTGGGTATAAAAAGTCGTAATATCAAAATATGAATACATGCAGAGAGTCAGACGTTGGCTCCAAAATATGGCTCAGCCCTCGATATTGGGATGTTTGGGATATTTTGAAAACTGCAGGGAAGTTTGGGACAAATGTAACCAAACTTCACTTTCAGTACTTGGCATATGTTGGGTATAAAAAGTCGTAATATCAAAATATGAATACGTCCAGAGAGCCAGAATTTGGCTCCAAAATATGCCTCAGGCCTCGAAATTGGGATATTTGGGATATTTTGAAAACTGCAGGGAGGTTTCGGACAAATGTCACCAAACGCCACTTTCAGTACTTGGCATATGTTGCGTATATAAAGTCGTAATTTTAAACTGCCAATACGTGCAGAGAGCCAGAATTTTGCTCCAAACTATGGCTCAGGCCTCGAAATTAGCATGTTTGGGATATTTTGAAAACTGCAGGGAGGTTTGGGACAAATGTGACCAAACGCCGCATTCAGTACTTGGCATTTTGTTGGGTATAAAAAGTCGTAATTTCAAACTGCGAATACGTGCTGAGAGCCAGAATTTGGCTCCAAAATATGGCTGAGGCCTCGATATTGAGATGTTTAGGATATTTTGAAAACTGCAGGGGAGATTGGGACAAATTTGACCAAACGGCGGTTTCAGTACATGGCATATGTTGAGTATTAAATTCGCAATTTCAAACTGCGAATACGTGCAGAGACCCAGAATTTGGATCCAAATTATGGCTCAGGCCTCGAAATTGGGATATTTGGGATACTTTTGAAAACTGCATGGGAGTTTGTGCCAAATGTGACTCAATGCCGCTCTCAGAACTTGGCATATGTTGGGTATAAAAATTCGTAATTTCAAACAGCGAATACGTGCAGAGCACCAGAATTTGGCTCCAAAATATGCCTCAGGCCTCGAAATTGGGATATTTGGGATATTTTGAAAACTGCAGGGAGGTTTGGGACATTTGTGACCAAACGCCGCTTCCAGTACTTGGCATATGTTGGATATAAAAAGTCGTAATTTCAAACTGCGAGTACGTGCAAAGAGCCAAAATTTGGCTCCAAAATATGGCTCAGGCCTCGAAATTGGGATATTTGGGATATTTTGAAAACTGCATGGGAGGGGGGTGTTTGGGACAAATGTCACCAAACGCCGCTTTCAGTACTTGGCATATGTTGGGTATAAAAAAGTCGTAATTTCAAACTGCAAATACGTGCAGAGAGCCAGAATTTGGCTCCAAAATATGGCTCGGGAATCGAAATTGGGATGTTTGGGATATTTTGAAAACTGCAGGGGGATTTACGACAAATTTCACCAAACGCCACTCTCAGTACTTGGCATATGTTGGGTATAAAAAAGTCGTAATTTCAAACTGTGAATACGTGCAGAGAGCCAAAATTTGGCTCCAAAATATAGCTCAGGCCTCAAAATTGGGATATTTGGGATATTTCGAAAACTGCAGGGGAGTTTGTGTGAAATGTGACTCACTGCTGCTTTCAGGACTTGGCATATGTTGGTTATAAAATGTCGTAATTTCAAACCGCGAATACGTGCATAGAGCCAAAATTTGCCTCCAAAATATGGCTAAGGTCTCGAAATTGGGATGTTTGGGATATTTTGAAAACTACAGGGGAGTTTGCGCAAAATGTGACTCACTGCCACTTTCAGTACTTGGCATATGTTGTGTATAAAAAGTCGTAATATCAAAATATGAATACGTGCAGAGAGCCAGACGTTGGCTCCAAAATATGGCTCAGCCCTCGATATTGGGATGTTTGGGATATTTTGAAAACTGCAGAGAGGTTTGGGACAAATGTAACCAAATGCCGATTTCAGTACTTGGCATATGTTGGGTACAAAAATGTCGTAATTTCAAACTGCGAATACGTGCAGAGAGCTTGAATTTGGCTCCAAAATATGGCTCAGGCCGCGAAATTGGGATGTTTGGGATATTTTGTAAACTGAAGGGAGGTTTGGGAGAAATGTGACCAAACGCCGCTTTCAGTACATCGCATATGTTGGGTATAAAAAAGTCGTAACTTCAAACAGCGAATACGTGCAGGGAGCCATAATTTGGATCCAAAATATGGCTCAGGCCTCGAAATTGGGAAGTTTGGGATATTTTGAAAACTGCAGGGGAGTTTGTGCAAAATGTGACTCACTTTCGTTTTCAGTACTTGGCATATGTTGGGTGTAAATATCGCAATATCAAACTTCGACAACTTGCAGAGAGCCAAAATTTGGCTCCAAAATATGGCTCCAAAATATGGCTCAGGCGTCGAAATTGGGATATTTGGGATATTTCGAAAACTACAAGGGAGTTTGTGCAAAATGTGACTCACTGCCGCTTTCAGGACTAGGCATATGATGGGTATAAAAAGTCGTAAATTCAATCTGCGAATACGTGCATGGAGCCAGAATTTGGCTCCAAAATATGGCTCAGGACTCGAAATTGAAATGTTTTGGATATTTTGAAAACTGCAGGGGGGTTTGGGACAAATGTGACCAACAGCGTTTTGAGTACTTGGCATATGTTGGGTATAAAAAGTCGTAATTTAAAACTGCAAATACGTGCAGAGAGCCAGAATTTGGCTACAAAACATGGCTCAGGCCTCGAAATTGGGATGTTTGGGATATTTTGAAAACTGAAAGGGAGTTTAGCAAAATGTGAGTCACTGCCGCTTTCAGTACTTGGCATATGTTGGGTATAAAAAGTCGTAACTTCAAACTGCGAATACGTGTAGATAGCCAAAATTTGGTTCCAAAATATGGCTCAGGCCTCGAAATTGGAATGTTTGGGGTATTTTGAAAACTGCAGGGGAGTTTGTGCAAAATGTGACTCACTACCCCTTTCATTACTTGGCATATATTGGGTATAAAAAATCGTAATTTCAAACTGCGAATACGTGCAGAGAGCCAGAATTTGGCTCCAAAATGTGAATCAGGCCTTAAAATTGGGATGTTTGGGATATTTTGAAAACTGCAGGGGGGATTGCACCAAATGTTACCAAACGCCGCTTTCAGGACTTAGCATATTTTGGGTATAAAAAAGTCGCAATTTTAAACTGCGAATACGTGCAGAGAGCCAGAATTTGGCTCCAAATTACGGCTCAGGCCTCGAAATTGGGATATTTGGGATATTTTGAAAACTGCAGGGAGGTTTGGGACAAATGTGACGAAACGCCGCTTTCAGTATTTGGCATATGTTGGGTATATAAATTCGTAATTTCAAACTGCGAATACGTGCAGAGAGCCAGAAATTGGCTCCAGAAAAAGGCTCAGACCTCGAAATTGGGATGTTTGGGATATTTTGAAAACTGCAGGGGAGTTTGTTCGAAATGTGACTCACTGCCGCTTTCAAGACTTGGCATATGATGGGTATCAAATGTCGTAATTTCAAACCGCGAATACGTGCATAGAGCTATAATTTGGCTCCAATATTTGGCTCAGACCTCGAAATTGGGATGTTTGGGATATTTTGAAAACTGCATTGGGGGTTTGGGACAAATGTGACCAAATGCCGCTTTCAGTACTTGGCATATGTTGGGCATAAAAAAAGTCGTAATTTCAAACTGCGAATACGTGCAGAGAGCCAGAATTTGACTCCAAAATATGGTTTAGGCCTCGAAATTGGGATGTTTGGGATATTTTGAAAACTGCAGGATAGTTTGTGCAAAATGTGATTCACTGCTGCTTTCAGTACATGGAATATGTTGGGTGTAAAAAGTCGTAATTTCAAACTGCGAATACGTGCAGAGAGCAAGAATTTGGCTCCAAAATATGTCTCAGGCGTCGAAATTTGGATATTTGGGATATTTCGAAAACTGCAGGGGAGTTTGTGCAAAATGTGACTCAATGCCGCTTTCAGGACATGGCATATGTTGGGTATAAAAAGTCATAAATTCAAACTACGAATATGTGCAGAGAGCCAGAACTTGGCTCCAAAATATGGCTCAGGCCTCGAAAGTAGGACGTTTGGGATATTTTGAAAACTGCAGTGAGATTTGGGACACATGTAACCAAACGCGCTTTCAGAACTTGGCATATGTTGGGTATAAAAATTCGTAAATTCAAACTGCGAATATGTGCAGAGAGCCAGAACTTGGCTCCAAAATATGGCTCAGGCCTCGAAAGTAGGACGTTTGGGATGTTTTGAAAACTGCAGTGAGATTTGGGACACATGTCACCAAAAGCGCTTTCAGAACTTGGCATATGTTGGGTATAAAAAGTAGCAATTTCAAACTGCAAACACGTGCAGAGAGACAGAATTTGGCTACAAAATATGGCACAGGCCTCGAAATTGAGGTGTTTGGGATATTTTGAAAACTGCAGGGGAGTTTGCGCAAAATGTGACTCATTGTCACTTTCAGTATTTGGCATATGTTGGGTATAAAAAGTCGTAATTTCAAACTGCGAATACGTGCAGAGATCCAGATGTTGACTCCAAAATATGGCTCAGACCTCGATATTGGGATGTTTGGGATATTTTGAAAACTGCAGGGAGGTTTGGGACAAATGTGACAAAACGCCGCTTTCAGTACTTTGCATATGTTGGGTATAAAAAAGTCGTAATTTCAAACTGCGAATACGTGCAGAGAGTCAAAATTTGGCTCCAAAATATAGCTCAGGCCTCTAAATTGGGATATTTGGGATATTTCGAAAACTGCAGGGGAGTTTGTGCAAAATGTGACTCACTGCAGCTTTCAGGACTTGGCATATGTTGGGTATAAAAAGTCGTAATTTCTATCTGCGAATACGTGTATAGAGCCAGAATTTGGCTCGAAAATATGGCTCAGGTCTCGAAATTGGGATGTTTGGGATATTTTGAAAACTGCAAGGAGGTATGGGACAAATGTGACCAAACGCCGCTTTCAGTACTTGGCATATGTTGGGTATATAAAGTCGTAATTTCAAACTGCGAATACGTGCAGAGACCCAGAATTTGGCTCCAAATTATGGTTCAGGCCTCGAAATTGGGATATTTGGGATATTTCGAAAACTGCAGGGGAGTTTGTGCAAAATGTGACTCAATGCCGCTTTCAGGACTTGGCATATGTTGGGTATAAAAATTCGTAATTTCAAACTGCGAATACGTGCATAGAACCAGAATTTGCCTCCAAAATATGGCTCAGTCCACGAAATTGGGGTGTTTGGGATATTTTGAAAACTGCAGGGGGGTTTGGGACAAAAATGACCAAACGCCGCTTTCAGAACTTGGCAAATGTTGGGTATAAAAAGTCGTAATTTCAAAGTGCGAATACGTGCAGAGAGCAAGAATTTGTCTCCAAAATATGGCTCAGGCCTCGAAATTGGGATGTTTGGGATATTTTGAAAACTGCAGGGGGGTTTTGGACAAATATGACCAAATGCCGCTTTCAGTACTTGGCATATGTTAGGTATAAAAAGTCGTAATTTAAAACTTCGAATACGTGCAGAGAGCCAGAATTTGGCTACAAAATATGGCTCAGGCCTCAAAATTGCGATGTTTGGGATATTTTGAAAACTGCAAGGGAGTTTTGCAAAATGTGAGTCACTGCCTCTTTCAGTACTTGGCATATGTTGGGTACAAAAAGTCGTAATTTCAAACTGCGAATACGTGCTGAGAGCCAAAATTTGGTTCCAAAATATGGTTCAGGCCTCGAAATTGGGATGTGTGGGATATTATGAAAACTGCAGGGGAGTTTGTGCAAAATGTGACTCACTGCCACTTTCAGTACTTGGCATATGTTGGGTGTAAAAAGTAATAATATCAAAGTGTGAATACGTGCAGAGATCCAGACGTTGACTCCAAAAAGTGGCTCAGGCCTCGATATTGGGATGTTTGGGATATTTTGAAAACTGCAGGGAGGTTTGGGACTAATGTGACAAAACGCCGCTTTCAGTACTTCGCATATGTTGGGTATAAAAAAGTCGTAATTTCAAACTGCGAATACGTGCAGAGAGCCAGAATTTGGCTCCAAAATACGGCACAGGCCTCGAAATAGGGATATTTGAGATACTTCGAAAACAGCAGAGGAGTTTGTGCAAAATGTGACTCAATGCCGCTTTCAGGTCTTGGCATATGTTGGGTAGAAAAAATCGTAATTTCAAACTGCGAATACGTGCATAGAGCCAGAATTTGGCTCCAAAATATGGCTCAGTCCTCGAAATTGGGGTGTTTGGGATATTTTGAAACTGCAGGGGGGTTTGGGACAAATATGACCAAACGCCGCTTTTAGAACTTGGCAAATGTTGGGTATAAAAAGTCGTAATTTCAAAGTGCGAATACGTGCAGAGAGCAAGAATTTGGCTCCAAAATATGGCTCAGGCCTCGATATTGGGATGTTTGGGATATTTTGAAAACTGCAGGGGGGTTTGGGACAAATATGACCAAACACAGCTTTCAGAACATAGCATATATTGGGTATAAATAATCGCAATTTCAAACTGCGAATTCGTGCAGAGAGCCAGAATTTGGCTCAAAAATGTGAATCAGGCCTTAAAATTGGGATGTTTGGAATATTTGGAAAACTGCAGGGGGGATTGGGCTAAATGTGACCAAACGCTGTTTTCAGGAATTGTCATATGTTGGGTATAAAAATGTCGCAATTTTAAACTGCGAATATGTGCAGAGAGCCAGAATTTGGCTCCAAAATACGGCTCAGGCCTCGAAATTGAGATATTTGGGATATTTCGAAAACTGCAGGGGAGTTTGTGCAAAATGTGACTAACTGCCGCTCCCAGGACTTAGCATATGTTGGGTATAAAAAGTCGTAATTTCAATCTGCGAATACGTACATAGAGCTAGAATTTGGCTCCAAAATATGGCTCAGGCCTCGAAATTGGGATGTTTGGGATATTTTGAAAACTGCAGGGAGGTTTGGGACAAATGTGACTCACTACCGCTTTCAGTACTTGGCATATATTGGGTATAAAAAATCGTAATTTCAAACTGCGAATACGTGCAGAGAGCCAGAATTTGGCTCCAAAATGTGAATCAGGCCTTAAAATTGGGATGTTTGGAATATTTGGAAAACTGCAAGGGGGATTGGGCAAAATGTGACCAAACGCTGCTTTCAGGACTTGGCATATGTTGGGTATAAAAAATTCGCAATTTTAAACTGCGAATACGTGCAGAGATCCAGAATTTGGCTACAAAATACGGCACAGGACTCGAAATAAGGATATTTGAGATATTTCGAAAACAGCAGAGGAGTTTGTGCAAAATGTGACTCAATGCCGCTTTCAGGACTTGGCATATGTTGGGTATAAAAAGTCATAATTTCAAACTGCGAATACGTGCATAGAGCCAGAATTTGGCTCCAAAATATGGCTCAGTCCTCGTAATTGGGGTGTTTGGGATATTTTGAAAACTGCAGGGGGTTTTGGGACAAATATGACCAAACTCCGCTTTCAGAAATTGGCAAATGTTGGGTATAAAAAGTCGTAATTTCAGAGTGCGAATACGTACAGAGAGCAAAAATTTGGCTCCAAAATATGGCTCAGGCCTCGAAATTGGGATATTTGGGATATTTTGAAAACTGCAGGGAGGTTTGGGACTAATGTGACAAAACGCCGCTTTCAGTACTTCGCCTATGTTGGGTATAAAAAAGTCGTAATTTCAAACTGCGAATACGTGCTTAGAGCCAGAATTTTGCTCCAAAATATGGCTCAGGCCTCGAAATTGGGATGTTTGGGATATTTTGAAAACTGCAGGGAGGTTTGGGACAAATATGACTCACTACCGCTTTCAGTACTTGGCATATATTGGGTATAAAAAATCGTAATTTCAAACTGCGAATACGTGCAGAGAGTCAGAATTTGGCTCCAAAATGTGAATCAGGCCTTAAAATTGGGATGTTTGGAAAACTGCAGGAGGGATTGGGCCAAATGTGACCAAACGCCGCTTTCAGGACTTGGCATATGTTAGGTATAAAAAAGTCGCAATTTTAAACTGCGAATACCTGCAGAGAGCCAGAATTTGGCTCCAAAATACGGCACAGTCCTCGAAATAGGGATATTTGAGATATTTCGAAAACAGCAGAGGAGTTTGTGCAAAATGTGACTCAATGCCGCTTTCAGGACTTAGCATATGTTGGGTATAAAAAGTCGTAATTTCAAACTGCGAATACGTGCATAGAGCCAGAATTTTCTCCAAAATATGGCTCAGTCCTCGAAATTGGGGTGTTTGGGATATTTTAAAAACTGCAGGGGGGTTTGGGACAAATATGACCAAACGCCGCATTCAGAACATGGCATATATTGGGTATAAAAAATCGTAATTTCAAACGGCGAATACGTGCAGAGACCCAGAATGTGGCTCCAAAATGTGAATCAGGCCTTAAAATTGGGTTGTTTGGGATATTTGGAAAACTGCAGGGGGGATTTGGCTAAATGTGACCAAACACCGTTTTCAGGACTTGTCATATGTTGGGTATAAAACAGTCGCAATTTTAAACTGCGAATATGAGCAGAGAGCCAGAATTTGGCTCCAAAATACAGCTCAGGCCTCGAAATTGAGATATTTGGGATATTTCGAAAACTGCAGGGGAGTTTGTGCAAAATGTGACTAACTGCCGCTTTCAGGACTTAGCATATGTTGGGTATAAAAAGTCGTAATTTCAATCTGCGAATAGGTGCATAGTGCCAGAATTTGGCTCCAAAATATGGCTCAGGCCTCGAAATTGGGATGTTTGGGATGTTTTGAAAAATTTGCTCACTTTTTATTCCAGCATAGTTGAGGCAGTTGATAGTGGTAAGGATTGTGATGTTGTGTACCTTGACTTTAGCAAAGCTTTTGATACAGTGCCACATGAAAGACTAATTAAAAAAATAGAAGCTCATGGTATTGGGGGTGCTATATTAACTTGGATTAAGGCATGGCTTTTCCAAAGGAAACAGAGTTAGTATAAATGGGGTTAAGTCAGAGTGGGATAATGTTGTTAGTGGAGTACCTCAGGGCTCTGTCCTGAGACCTCTGTTGTTTATAATATATATAAATGATTTAGATTCAGGTTTGAGTAGCAACATTTTCAAATTTGCCGATGATACGAAAATCGGTAGGGAAATTAATTCAGAGGAGGACTCACTATCACTTCAAGTTCATCTAGATAGGGTTTTGAAATAGTCAAAGGATTAGCAAATGCAGTTTAATGCTGATAAATGTAAAGTTCTGAGGCTAGGTAATGATGATAGAGATACAAGATACGAGCTAGATGGTGTTGAGATTGCGAAGTCGGATTGCGAAAGGGATCTGGGAGTTATGATTAGTAAGAATTTAAAACAAAAGGATCAATGCATAAATGTTCGTAATAAGGCAAATCGGACACTTGGATTTATTAATCGGAGCGTTAGTAACAAGACACCTGGTGTGGTTCTCAAGCTATATCTTGCTCTAGTTAGGCCCCATTTAGATTATGCAGTTCAGTTTTGGTCGCCATATTATAGAATGGATATAAATTCACTTGAACGTGTCCAGCGTAGGATGACTAAGTTAATTCCCCAAATTAGAAATCTTTCATATGAAGAAAGATTAACAAAGCTTAAGTTGCATTCACTGGAAAGGCGAAGAGTTAGGGGTGACATGATAGAGGTTTACAAGTGGATGAATGGACATAACCGGGGGGATATTAATAGGGTATTAAAAGTATCAACACAGGACAGAACACGAAACAATGGATATAAATTGGATAAGTTTAGATTTAGGAAAGACTTGGGTAAATACTGGTTCAGTAACAGGGTTGTTGATTTGTGGAACCAATTGCCGCGTAACATTGTGGAGGTGGGGTCCCTCGATTGTTTCAAGCACGGGTTGGACAAGTATGAGTGGGATTGGGTGGTTATAGAATAGGAGCTGCCTCGTATGGGCCAATAGGCCTTCTGCAGTTACCTTTGTTCTTATGTTCTTATGTTCTTATACAACATCGCAATCCTTACCACTATCAACTGCCTCAACAATGCTAGAATAAAAAGATAACAAATTTGTTAAACATGAACGGCCATTTATAAAACCATGTTGCGACTCAATTATTAATTTATGTTTTTCAAGATGAAGACGAATTTTATTTGCTATTATGGATTCGAGTAACTTTCCCACAATAGACGTTAGGCTAATTGGTCGATAGTTAGACGCAAGTGATCTATCTCCTTTCTTAAAAACTGGTATCACATTAGCAACTTTCCAAAACTCTGGCACTCTGCCTGACTCTATTGATTTATTAAATATGGTTGACAGTGGGTCACAAAGCTCCTCTTTGCATTCTTTAAGCACCCTGGCAAACACTTCATCCGGCCCTGGGGATTTGTTTGGTTTGAGTTTTACTATTTGTTTAAGAACATCCTCCCTGGTAACTGCTAAACTCGTCAACCTGTCCTCGTCCCCACCCACATAGACTTGTTCGGCTGAAGGCATATTGTTAAGTTCCTCTTTAGTAAATACAGATACAAAATATTTATTAAAAATACTACTCATCTCTTCATCACTATCTGTTATTTGACCTGTCTCAGTTTTTAATGGACCTATCCTTTCCCTAGTCTTAGTACGATATAACTGAAAAAACCCTTTAGGATTTGTCTTTGCTTGCCCTGCTATGCGAACTTCATAGTTTCTTTTTGCTTCCCTTATCTCTTTTTTAACATTTCTAACCAGTTGTACGAATTCCTGTTCTAAAGTGACCTCCCCATTTTTAATCCTTTTGTACCAAGCTCTCTTTTTACCTATAAGGTTCTTCAAATTCTTTGTTATCCACTTTGGGTCATTAGTATTCGATCTATTCAATTTGTATGGTATACTACGTTCCTGTGCTTTGTTTAGAATATTATTAAATAAGTTATATATTGAATCCACATCGAAATCCCCATTTAAGTCACCTATCGCTGGGTTCATGTCTCGCTCCAAGACCGGCCCACACCCCATACCCAAGACTTTCCAATCAATTTGACCCAAAAAATTTCTTAGGCTATTAAAATCAGCTTTTCGAAAATCTGGCACTTTAACAGAATTTTCTCCTACTGGTCTATTCCATTCTATGCTAAATCTGATTTCTTTGTGATCACTGCTCCCTAGCTCACTCCCTATTTCGATGTCATTAATTTGCGTTTCCCTGTTAGTTAACACTAAATCTAAAATATTATTTTCCCGTGTTGGTTCCTTAATGTGTTGCGTAAGAAAGCAATCGTCAATTAATTCTAGAAAATCTTCTGCTTCACTATTCCCTGTTTTGTTCAACCAGTTTATTCCGCTAAAATTAAAGTCACCCATGACATAAATACTGTTAGATCTAGATGCTCTAAATATTTCATCCCATAGGTGTTTTGCTTCCATTCTGTCTAAATTTGGTGGCCTATATATTACTCCTATTATAATTTTATTTGCTTTTTCGTTTAATTCTATCCAAATAGTTTCTGTGTGTGGCTCTGTTTTGATTCCCTCTTTGAGACTACATTTCAAATTGTCCCTAACATATATGGCTACTCCACCTCCTCGTCTAATATATCTATCTGAGTGAAATAGTTTAAATCCATATATTTGATATTCAGCTAATAGTTCTCTATTTTCTACATTCATCCACGTTTCGGTAAGTGCAATAATATCTATTTTTTCTGTGCAGACAAGAGCATTTAATTCGTTAATTTTATTTCTTAGACTTCTACTGTTAGTGTAATATACCCTAAGTGAATTGTTATTTTGCGGACCTTCTCTTTCCCTGATCGTTTTGCCAATTCCTTTCTCCCACAAACACATACTTTTATTACCTCCTTCCTCCAAATCAATTCCCATACCTCTATCTACTAACAGTTTAAACCCAAACAAACACCTCTAACCACTTCTTCCAACGAGTTCGCAACAGCAACAACCCCAGCTCTCGATAGATGCACCCCATCACGAGCATACATTTCATTTTTTCCATAGAAGTGTTCCCAGTTGTCTATGAAAGATATTGCATTTGATTTGCAATATCTTTCCAGCCGGCAATTGACACCAAGTGCCCTCGATATCCATTCATTTCCCACTCCCTTTCTTGGAAGAATGCCACATATGATCGGAATTCCTCCCTTGCTCCTAACTAATTCTATGGCTGTTTTATACCTCTGAATCAGTTCCTCACTCCTAACTCGACCAACATCATTTCCTCCCACGCTAATGCAAATAATGGGATTGTTCCCATTACATAAGAACATAACATAAGAACAAAGGTAACTGCAGAAGGCCTATTGGCCCATACGAGGCAGCTCCTATTCTATAACCACCCAATCCCACTCATATACTTGTCCAACCCGTGCTTGAAACAATCGAGGGACCCCACCTCCACAATGTTACGCGGCAATTGGTTCCACAAATCAACAACCCTGTTACTGAACCAGTATTTACCCAAGTCTTTCCTAAATCTAAACTTATCCAATTTATATCCATTGTTTCGTGTTCTGTCCTGTGTTGATACTTTTAATACCCTATTAATATCCCCCCGGTTATGTCCATTCATCCACTTGTAAACCTCTATCATGTCACCCCTAACTCTTCGCCTTTCCAGTGAATGCAACTTAAGCTTTGTTAATCTTTCTTCATATGAAAGATTTCTAATTTGGGGAATTAACTTAGTCATCCTACGCTGGACACGTTCAAGTGAATTTATATCCATTCTATAATATGGCGACCAAAACTGAACTGCATAATCTAAATGGGGCCTAACTAGAGCAAGATATAGCTTGAGAACCACACCAGGTGTCTTGTTACTAACGCTGCGATTAATAAATCCAAGTGTCCGATTTGCCTTATTACGAACATTTATGCATTGATCCTTTTGTTTTAAATTCTTACTAATCATAACTCCCAGATCCCTTTCGCAATCCGACTTCGCAATCACAACACCATCTAGCTCGTATCTTGTAACTCTATCATCATTACCTAACCTCAGAACTTTACATTTATCAGCATTAAACTGCATCTGCCAATCCTTTGACCATTTCAAAACCCTATCTAGATCAACTTGAAGTGATAGTGAGTCCTCCTCCGAATTAATTTCCCTACCGATTTTCGTATCATCGGCAAATTTGCAAATGTTGCTACTCAAACCTGAATCTAAATCATTTATATATATTATAAACAACAGAGGTCCCAGGACAGAGCCTTGAGGCACTCCACTTACAACATTTTCCCACTCTGACTTGATTCCATTTATACTAACTCTCTGTTTCCTTTGGTATAGCCATGCCCTAATCCAGCTTAATATAGCACCCCCAATACCATGAGACTCTATTTTTTTAATCAGTCTTTCATGTGGCACTGTATCAAAAGCTTTGCTAAAGTCAAGGTATACAACATCGCAATCCTTACCACTATCAACTTCCTCAACAATGCTAGAATAAAAAGATAACAAATTTGTTAAACATGAACGGCCATTTATAGAACCATGTTGCGACTCAATTATTAATTTATGTTTTTCAAGATGAAGACGAATTTTATTTGCTATTATAGATTCGAGTAACTTTCCCACAATAGACGTTAGGCTAATTGGTCGATAGTTAGACGCAAGTGATCTATCTCCTTTCTTAAAAACTGGTATCACATTAGCAACTTTCCAAAACTCTGGCACTCTGCCTGACTCTATTGATTTATTAAATATGGTTGACAGTGGGTCACAAAGCTCCTCTTTGCATTCTTTAAGCACCCTAGCAAACACTTCATCCGGCCCTGGGGATTTGTTTGGTTTGAGTTTTACTATTTGTTTAAGAACATCCTCCCTGGTAACTGCTAAACTCGTCAACCTGTCCTCGTCCCCACCCACATAGACTTGTTCGGCTGAAGGCATATTGTTAAGTTCCTCTTTAGTAAATACAGATACAAAATATTTATTAAAAATACTACTCATCTCTTCATCACTATCTGTTATTTGACCTGTCTCAGTTTTTAATGGACCTATCCTTTCCCTAGTCTTAGTACGATATAACTGAAAAAACCCTTTAGGATTTGTCTTTGCTTGCCCTGCTATGCGAACTTCATAGTTTCTTTTTGCTTTCCTTGTCTCTTTTTTAACATTTCTAACCAGTTGTACGAATTCCTGTTCTAAAGTGACCTCCCCATTTTTAATCCTTTTGTACCAAGCTCTCTTTTTACCTATAAGGTTCTTCAAATTCTTTGTTATCCACTTTGGGTCATTAGTATACGATCTATTCAATTTGTATGGTATACTACGTTCCTGTGCTTTGTTTAGAATATTCTTAAATAAGTTATATATTGAATCCACATCGAAATCCCCATTTAAGTCACCTATCGCTGGGTTCATGTCTCGCTCCAAGACCGGCCCACACCCCATACCCAAGCTTTTCCAATCAATTTGACCCAAAAAATTTCTTAGGCTATTAAAATCAGCTTTTCGAAAATCTGGCACTTTAACAGAATTTTCTCCTACTGGTCTATTCCATTCTATGCTAAATCTGATTTCTTTGTGATCACTGCTCCCTAGCTCACTCCCTATTTCGATGTCATTAATTTGCGTTTCCCTGTTAGTTAACACTAAATCTAAAATATTATTTTCCCGTGTTGGTTCCTTAATGTGTTGCGTAAGAAAGCAATCGTCAATTAATTCTAGAAAATCTTCTGCTTCACTATTCCCTGTTTTGTTCAACCAGTTTATTCCGCTAAAATTAAAGTCACCCATGACATAAATACTGTTAGATCTAGATGCTCTAGATATTTCATCCCATAGATGCTTTGCTTCCATTCTGTCTAAATTTGGTGGCCTATATATTACTCCTATTATAATATTATTAGCTTTTTCGTTTAATTCATAAGAACATAAGAACATAGGAACAAAGGTAACTGCAGAAGGCCTATTGGCCCATACGAGGCAGCTCCTATTCTATAACCACCCAATCCCACTCATATACTTGTCCAAACCGTGCTTGAAACAATCGAGGGACCCCACCTCCACAATGTTACGCGGCAATTGGTTCCACAAATCAACAACCCTGTTACTGAACCAGTATTTACCCAAGTCTTTCCTAAATCTAAACTTATCCAATTTATATCCATTGTTTCGTGTTCTGTCCTGTGTTGATACTTTTAATACCCTATTAATATCCCCCCGGTTATGTCCATTCATCCACTTGTAAACCTCTATCATGTCACCCCTAACTCTTCGCCTTTCCAGTGAATGCAACTTAAGCTTTGTTAATCTTTCTTCATATGAAAGATTTCTAATTTGGGGAATTAACTTAGTCATCCTACGCTGGACACGTTCAAGTGAATTTATATCCATTCTATAATATGGCGACCAAAACTGAACTGCATAATCTAAATGGGGCCTAACTAGAGCAAGATATAGCTTGAGAACCACACCAGGTGTCTTGTTACTAACGCTGCGATTAATAAATCCAAGTGTCCGATTTGCCTTATTACGAACATTTATGCATTGATCCTTTTGTTTTAAATTCTTACTAATCATAACTCCCAGATCCCTTTCGCAATCCGACTTCGCAATCACAACACCATCTAGCTCGTATCTTGTAACTCTATCATCATTCAATCCAAATAGTTTCTGTGTGTGGCTCTGTTTTGATTCCCTCTTTGAGACTACATTTCAAATTGTCCCTAACATATATGGCTACTCCACCTCCTCGTCTAATATATCTATCTGTGTGAAATAGTTTAAATCCATATATTTGATATTCAGCTAATAGTTCTCTATTTTCTACATTCATCCACGTTTCGGTAAGTGCAATAATATCTATTTTTTCTGTGCAGACAAGAGCATTTAATTCGTTAATTTTATTTCTTAGACTTCTACTGTTAGTGTAATATACCCTAAGTGAATTGTTATTTTGCGGACCTTCTCTTTCCCTGATCGTTTTGCCAATTCCTTTCTCCCACAAACACATACTTTTATTACCTCCTTCCTCCAAATCAATTCCCATACCTCTATCTACTAACAGTTTAAACCCAAACAAACACCTCTAACCACTTCTTCTAGCGAGTTCGCAACAGCAACAACCCCAGCTCTCGATAGATGCACCCCATCACGAGCATAAGAACATAAGAACATAAGAACAAAGGTAACTGCAGAAGGCCTATTGGCCCATACGAGGCAGCTCCTATTCTATAACCACCCAATCCCACTCATATACTTGTCCAACCCGTGCTTGAAACAATCGAGGGACCCCACCTCCACAATGTTACGCGGCAATTGGTTCCACAAATCAACAACCCTGTTACTGAACCAGTATTTACCCAAGTCTTTCCTAAATCTAAACTTATCCAATTTATACCCATTGTTTCGTGTTCTGTCCTGTGTTGATACTCTTAATACCCTATTAATATCACCCTTGTTATGTCCATTCACCCACTTGTAAACCTCTATCATGTCGCCCCTATCTCTTCGCCTTTCCAGTGAATGCAACTTAAGCTTTGTTAATCTTTCTTCATATGAAAGATTTCTAATTTGGGGAATTAACTTAGTCATCCTACGCTGGACACGTTCAAGTGAATTTATATCCATTCTATAATATGGCGACCAAAACTGAACTGCATAATCTAAATGGGGCCTAACTAGAGCAAGATATAGCTTGAGAACCACACCAGGTGTCTTGTTACTAACGCTGCGATTAATAAATCCAAGTGTCCGATTTGCCTTATTACGAACATTTATGCATTGATCCTTTTGTTTTAAATTCTTACTAATCATAACTCCCAGATCCCTTTCGCAATCCGACTTCGCAATCACAACACCATCTAGCTCGTATCTTGTAACTCTATCATCATTACCTAACCTCAGAACTTTACATTTATCAGCATTAAACTGCATCTGCCAATCCTTTGACCATTTCAAAACCCTATCTAGATCTTGACTTGAAGTGATAGTGAGTCCTCCTCCGAATTAATTTCCCTACCGATTTTCGTATCATCGGCAAATTTGCAAATGTTGCTACTCAAACCTGAATCTAAATCATTTATATATATTATAAACAACAGAGGTCCCAGGACAGAGCCTTGAGGCACTCCACTTACAACATTTTCCCACTCTGACTTGATTCCATTTATACTAACTCTCTGTTTCCTTTGGTATTGCCATGCCCTAATCCAGCTTAATATAGCACCCCCAATACCATGAGACTCTATTTTTTTAATCAGTCTTTCATGTGGCACTGTATCAAAAGCTTTGCTAAAGTCAAGGTATACAACATCGCAATCCTTACCACTATCAACTGCCTCAACAATGCTAGAATAAAAAGATAACAAATTTGTTAAACATGAACGGCCATTTATAAAACCATGTTGCGACTCAATTATTAATTTATGTTTTTCAAGATGAAGACGAATTTTATTTGCTATTATAGATTCGAGTAACTTTCCCACAATAGACGTTAGGCTAATTGGTCGATAGTTAGACGCAAGTGATCTATCTCCTTTCTTAAAAACTGGTATCACATTAGCAACTTTCCAAAACTCTGGCACTCTGCCTGACTCTATTGATTTATTAAATATGGTTGACAGTGGGTCACAAAGCTCCTCTTTGCATTCTTTAAGCACC
Organism: Procambarus clarkii; assembly: GCF_040958095.1. Taxonomy (NCBI): domain Eukaryota; kingdom Metazoa; phylum Arthropoda; class Malacostraca; order Decapoda; family Cambaridae; genus Procambarus; species Procambarus clarkii. The sequence goes on from NC_091185.1 coordinate 95,417, forward strand.
CTAGCAAACACTTCATCCGGCCCTGGGGATTTGTTTGGTTTGAGTTTTACTATTTGTTTAAGAACATCCTCCCTGGTAACTGCTAAACTCGTCAACCTGTCCTCGTCCCCACCCACATAGACTTGTTCGGCTGAAGGCATATTGTTAAGTTCCTCTTTAGTAAATACAGATACAAAATATTTATTAAAAATACTACTCATCTCTTCATCACTATCTGTTATTTGACCTGTCTCAGTTTTTAATGGACCTATCCTTTCCCTAGTCTTAGTACGATATAACTGAAAAAACCCTTTAGGATTTGTCTTTGCTTGCCCTGCTATGCGAACTTCATAGTTTCTTTTTGCTTTCCTTGTCTCTTTTTTAACATTTCTAACCAGTTGTACGAATTCCTGTTCTAAAGTGACCTCCCCATTTTTAATCCTTTTGTACCAAGCTCTCTTTTTACCTATAAGGTTCTTCAAATTCTTTGTTATCCACTTTGGGTCATTAGTATACGATCTATTCAATTTGTATGGTATACTACGTTCCTGTGCTTTGTTTAGAATATTCTTAAATAAGTTATATATTGAATCCACATCGAAATCCCCATTTAAGTCACCTATCGCTGGGTTCATGTCTCGCTCCAAGACCGGCCCACACCCCATACCCAAGCTTTTCCAATCAATTTGACCCAAAAAATTTCTTAGGCTATTAAAATCAGCTTTTCGAAAATCTGGCACTTTAACAGAATTTTCTCCTACTGGTCTATTCCATTCTATGCTAAATCTGATTTCTTTGTGATCACTGCTCCCTAGCTCACTCCCTATTTCGATGTCATTAATTTGCGTTTCCCTGTTAGTTAACACTAAATCTAAAATATTATTTTCCCGTGTTGGTTCCTTAATGTGTTGCGTAAGAAAGCAATCGTCAATTAATTCTAGAAAATCTTCTGCTTCACTATTCCCTGTTTTGTTCAACCAGTTTATTCCGCTAAAATTAAAGTCACCCATGACATAAATACTGTTAGATCTAGATGCTCTAGATATTTCATCCCATAGATGCTTTGCTTCCATTCTGTCTAAATTTGGTGGCCTATATATTACTCCTATTATAATATTATTACATAAGAACATAAGAACAAAGGTAACTGCAGAAGGCCTATTGGCCCATACGAGGCAGCTCCTATTCTATAACCACCCAATCCCACTCATATACTTGTCCAACCCGTGCTTGAAACAATCGAGGGACCCCACCTCCACAATGTTACGCGGCAATTGGTTCCACAAATCAACAACCCTGTTACTGAACCAGTATTTACCCAAGTCTTTCCTAAATCTAAACTTATCCAATTTATATCCATTGTTTCGTGTTCTGTCCTGTGTTGATACTTTTAATACCCTATTAATATCCCCCCGGTTATGTCCATTCATCCACTTGTAAACCTCTATCATGTCACCCCTAACTCTTCGCCTTTCCAGTGAATGCAACTTAAGCTTTGTTAATCTTTCTTCATATGAAAGATTTCTAATTTGGGGAATTAACTTAGTCATCCTACGCTGGACACGTTCAAGTGAATTTATATCCATTCTATAATATGGCGACCAAAACTGAACTGCATAATCTAAATGGGGCCTAACTAGAGCAAGATATAGCTTGAGAACCACACCAGGTGTCTTGTTACTAACGCTGCGATTAATAAATCCAAGTGTCCGATTTGCCTTATTACGAACATTTATGCATTGATCCTTTTGTTTTAAATTCTTACTAATCATAACTCCCAGATCCCTTTCGCAATCCGACTTCGCAATCACAACACCATCTAGCTCGTATCTTGTAACTCTATCATCATTACCTAACCTCAGAACTTTACATTTATCAGCATTAAACTGCATCTGCCAATCCTTTGACCATTTCAAAACCCTATCTAGATCAACTTGAAGTGATAGTGAGTCCTCCTCCGAATTAATTTCCCTAGCATACATACATTTCTTCCATAGAAGTGTTCCCAGTTGTCTATGAAAGATATTGCATTTGATTTGCAATATCTTTCCAGCCGGCAATTGACACCAAGTGCCCTCGATATCCATTCATTTCCCACTCCCTTTCTTGGAAGAATGCCACATATGATCGGGATTCCTCCCTTGCTCCTAACTAACTCTATGGCTATTTTATACCTCTGAATCAGTTCCTCACTCCTGACTCGACCAACATCATTTCCTCCCACGCTAATGCAAATAATGGGATTGTTCCCATTACCAGCCATAATATCATTCATGTTGTTTATAATATCACCAATGCCAGCTCCGGGATAGCAAACCCTTAACCTGTTCCCCCTATCTCTAGCACAAAACGCTCTATCCAAATACCTTGTCTGGGAATCTCCCACAACTAATGTTTGCTTAGGTACTTCCTTTACTTTCTGAGGGGCCTGCGCTTCCTTTCTCTTCGTTGCTTTCCCTTTTGCGCGATCCGCAGTCTCACCACAGCACTCGTCCTCCAAAACGTCAAATGAATTGGAAGTTGCTATGGCGTTTGAAGGCGGCTTTATCATAGTCTTCTTAAGGCCCCTGTCTTTCACAACTCTCCAAGACGAGGTTCCTTTACTACTAGTCTCCTCCTTCGTTACTTCTCGTTGATTGCGAAAGGGATCTGGGAGTTATGATTAGTAAGAATTTAAAACAAAAGGATCAATGCATAAATGTTCGTAATAAGGCAAATCGGACACTTGGATTTATTAATCGCAGCGTTAGAAACAAGACACCTGGTGTGGTTCTCAAGCTATATCTTGCTCTAGTTAGGCCCCATTTAGATTATGCAGTTCAGTTTTGGTCGCCATATTATAGAATGGATATAAATTCACTTGAACGTGTCCAGCGTAGGATGACTAAGTTAATTCCCCAAATTAGAAATCTTTCATATGAAGAAAGATTAACAAAGCATTCACTGGAAAGGCGAAGAGTTAGGGGCGACATGATAGAGGTTTACAAGTGGGTGAATGGACATAACAAGGGGGATATTAATAGGGTATTAAAAGTATCAACACAGGACAGAACACGAAACAATGGGTATAAATTGGATAAGTTTAGATTTAGGAAAGACTTGGGTAAATACTGGTTCAGTAACAGGGTTGTTGATTTGTGGAACCAATTGCCGAGTAACGTGGTGGAGGTGGGGTCCCTCGATTGTTTCAAGCGCGGATTGGACAAGTATATGAGTGGGATTGGGTGGTTATAGAATAGGAGCTGCCTCGAATGGGCCAATAGGCCTTCTGCAGTTACCTTTGTTCTTATGTTCTTATGTTATGTTCTTAAATGTGACTCACTGCCGCTTTCAAGACTTGGCATATGTTGGGTATAAAATGTCGTAATTTCAAACCGCGAATACGTGCATAGAGATAGAATTTGGCTCCAAAATATGGCTCAGGCCTCGAAATTGGGATGTTTGGGATAAATTTGAAAACTGCTTTGAGGTTTGGGACAAATGTAACCAAACGCCGCTTTCAGTACTTCGCATATGTTGGGTATAAAAAAGTCGTAATTTCAAACTGCGAATACGTGCAGAGAGCCAGAATTTGGTTCCAAAATATGGCTCAGGCCTTGAAATTGGGATGTTTGGGATAAATTTGAAAACTGCTGGGAGGTTTAGGACAAATGTAACCAAACGCCGCTTTCAGTACTTGGCATATGTTGGGTATAAAAAAGTCGTAATTTCAAACTGCAAAGACGTGCAGAGAGCCAGAATTTGGTTCCAAAATTTGGCTCCGGCCTTGAAATTAGAATATTTGGGATATTTCGAAAACTGCAGGGGAGTTTGTGCGAAATGTGACTCACTGCCGCTTTCAAGACTTGGCATATGTTGGGTATAAAATGTCGTAATTTCAAACCGCAAATACGTGCATAGAGATAGAATTTGGCTCCAAAATATGGCTCAGGCATCGAAATTGGGATGTTTGGGATATTTTGAAAACTGCAGGGGGGGGTTTGGGACAAATGTGACCTAATGCCGCTTTTAGTACTTGGTATATGTTTGGTATAAAAAAGTCGTAATTTCAAACTGCGAATACGTGCAGAGAGCCAGAATTTGGCTCCTAAAATATGGCTCAGGCCTCGAAATTGGGATGTTTGGGATATTTTGAAAACTGCAGGGGGGATTGAGACAAATGTGACCAAACGCCGCTTTCAGTACTTAGCATATGTTGGGTATAAAAAAGTGGTAATTTCAAACTGCGAATACGTGCAGAGAACCAGAATTTGGCTCTAAAACATTGCTCAGGCCTCGAAATTGGGATATTTGGGATGTTTCGAAAACTGCAGGGGAGTTTGTGCGAAATGTGACTCACTGCCGCTTTCAGTACATGGCATATGTTGGGTATAAAAATCGTAATATCAAACTGCGAATACATGCAGAGAGCCAGAATTTGGCTCCAAAATATGGCTCAGGCTTCGATATTGTGATGTTTGGGATAAATTTGAAAACTGCTGGGAGGTTTGGGACAAATGTAACCAAACGCTGCTTTCAGTACTTGGCATATGTTGGGTATAAAAAAGTCGTAATTTCAAACTGCGAATACGTGCAGAGAGCCAGAATTTGGTTCCAAAATATGGCTCAGGCCTTGAAATTGGGATGTTTGGGATAAATTTGAAAACTGCTGGGAGGTTTGGGACAAATATAACCAAACGCCGCTTTCAGTACTTGGCATATGTTGGGTATAAAATGTCGTAATTTCAAACCGCAAATACGTGCATAGAGCCAGAATTTGGCTCCAAAATATGGCTCAGGCCTCGAAATTGGGATGTTTGGGATATTTTGAAAACTGCAGGGGGGGTTTTGGACAAATGTGACCTAATGCCACTTTTAGTACTTGGTATATGTTGGGTATAAAAAAGTCGTAATTTCAAACTGCGAATACGTGCAGAGAGCCAGAATTTGGCTCCAAAATATGGCTCAGGCCTCGAAATTGGGATGTTTGGGATATATTGAAAACTGCAGGGGGGATTGAGACAAATGTGACCAAACGCCGCTTTCAGTACTTGGCATATGTTGGGTATAAAAAGGTGGTAATTTCAAACTGCGAATACGTGCAGAGAGCCAGAATTTGGCTCTAAAATATTGCTCAGGCCTCGAAATTTGGATATTTGGGATATTTCGAAAACTGCAGGGGAGTTTGTGCGAAATGTGACTCACTGCCACTTTCAGTACTTGGCATATGTTGGGTATACAAATCGTAATATCAAACTGCTAATACGTGCAGAGAGCCAGAATTTGGCTCCAAAATATGGCTCAGGCTTCGATATTGTGATGTTTGGGATAAATTTGAAAACTGCTTTGAGGTTTGGGACAAATGTAACCAAACGCCGCTTTCAGTACTTCGCATATGTTGGGTATAAAAAAGTCGTAATTTCAAACTGCGAATACGTGCAGAGAGCCAGAATTTGGTTCCAAAATATGGCTCAGGCCTTGAAATTGGGATGTTTGGGATAAATTTGAAAACTGCTGGGAGGTTTAGGACAAATGTAACCAAACGCCGCTTTCAGTACTTGGCATATGTTGGGTATAAAAAAGTCGTAATTTCAAACTGCAAAGACGTGCAAAGAGCCAGAATTTGGTTCCAAAATATGGCTCAGGCCTTGAAATTGGGATGTTTGGGATATTTTGAAAACTGCGGGGGGGGGGGGGTTTGGGACAAATGTGACCAAACGCCGTGTTCAGTACTTGGCATGTTGAGTATAAAAAAGTCGTAATTTCAAACTGCGAATACGTGCAGAGAGCCAGAATTTGGTTCCAAAATTTGGCTCCGGCCTTGAAATTAGGATATTTGGGATATTTCGAAAACTGCATGGGAGTTTGTGCAAAATGTGACTCACTGCCACTTTCAGTACTTGGCATATGTTGGGTATAAAAAGTCGTAATATCAAACTGTGAATACGTGCAGAGATCCAGACGTTGACTCCAAAATATGGCTCAGGCCTCGATATTGGGATGTTTGGGATATTTTGAAAACTGCAGGGAGGTTTGGGACAAATGTGACAAACCGGCGCTTTCAGTACTTCGCATATGTTGGGTATAAAAAAGTCGTAATTTCAAACGGCGAATACGTGCAGAGAGCCAGAATTTGCCTCCAAAATGTGAATCAGGCCTTAAAATTGGGATGTTTGGGATATTTTGAAAACTGCAGGGAGGTTTGGGACAAATGTGACTCACTACCGCTTTCAGTACTTCGCATATATTGGGTATAAAAAATCGTAATTTCAAACTAAGTATATGTGCAGAGAGCCAGAATTTGGCTCCAAAATGTGAATCAAGCCTTAAAATTGGGATGTTTGGGATATTTGGAAAACTGCAAGGGGGATTGGGCCAAATGTGACCAAACGCCGCTTTCAGGCCTTGGCATATGTTGGGTATAAAAAAGTCGCAATTTTAAACTGCGAATACGTGCAGAGAGCCAGACTTTGGCTCCAAATTACGGCTCAGGCCTCGAAATTGGGATATTTGGGATATTTCGAAAACTGAAGAGGGAGTTTGTGCAGAATGTGACTAACTGCTCCTTTCAGGACTTAGCATATGTTGGGTATAAAAATTCGTAATTTCAATCTGCGAATACCTGCATAGAGCCAGAATTTGGCTCCAAAATATGGCTCATGCCTCGAAATTGGAATTTTTTGGATATTTTGAAAACTGCAGGGAGGTTTGGGACAAATGTGACCAAATGCCACTTTCAGTACTTGGCAAATGTTGGGTATAAAAAGTCGTAATTTTAAACTTTGAATACGTGCAGAGAGCCAGAATTTTGCTCCAAAATATTGCTCAGGCCTCAAAATTTTGATATTTAGGATATTTCGAAAACTGCAGGGGAGTTTGTGCAAAATGTGACTCACTGCCGCTTTCAGGAATTGGCATATGTTGGGTATAAAATGTCGTAATTTCAAACCGCGAATTCGTGCATAGAGCCAGAATTGGGCTCCAAAATGTGGCTCAGGCCTCGAAATTGGGATGTTTGGGATATTTTGAAAACTGCAGGTTTTTTTTGGACAAATGTGACCAAACGCCGCGTTCAGTACTTGGCATATGTTGGGTATAAAAAAGTCGTAATTTCAAACTGCGAATACGTGCAGAGAGCCAGAATTTGGTTCCAAAATATGGCTCAGGCCTTGAAATTGTTATTTTTGGGATAAATTTGAAAACTGCTGGGAGGTTTGGGACAAATGTAACCAAACGCTGCTTTCAGTAATTGGCATATGTTGGGTATAAAAAAGTCGTAATTTCAAACTGCGAAGACGTGCAGAGAGCCAGAATTTGGTTCCAAAATATGGCTCAGGCCTTGAAATTGGGATGTTTGGGATAAATTTGAAAACTGCTGGGAGGTTTAGGACAAATGTAACCAAACGCCGCTTTCAGTACTTGGCATATGTTGGGTATAAAAAAGTCGTAATTTCAAACTGCGAATACGTGCATAGAGATAGAATTTGGCTCCAAAATATGGCTCAGGCCTCGAAATTGGGATGTTTGGGATATTTTGAAAACTGCAGGGTAGTTTGTGCGAAATGTGACTCACTGCCGCTTTCAAGACTTGGCATATGTTGGGTATAAAATGTCGTAATTTCAAACCGCGAATACGTGCATAGAGATAGAATTTGGCTCCAAAATATGGCTCAGGCCTCGAAATTGGGATGTTTGGGATATTTTGAAAACTGCAGGGGGGGGGGGGGTTGGGACAAATGTGACCTAATGCCGCTTTTAGTACTTGGTATATGTTTGGTATAAAAAAGTCGTAATTTCAAACTGCGAATACGTGCAGAGAGCCAGAATTTGGCTCCTAAAATATGGCTCAGGCCTCGAAATTGTGATGTTTGGGATAAATTTGAAAACTGCTGGGAGGTTTGGGACAAATATAACCAAACGCCGCTTTCAGTACATGGCATATGTTGGGTATAAAATGTCGTAATTTCAAACCGCGAATACGTGCATAGAGCCAGAATTTGGCTCCAAAATATGGCTCAGGCCTCGAAATTGGGATGTTTGGGATATTTTGAAAACTGCAGGGGGGGTTTTGAACAAATGTGACCTAATGCCACTTTTAGTACTTGGTATATGTTGGGTATAAAAAAGTCGTAATTTCAAACTGCGAATACGTGCAGAGAGCCAGAATTTGGCTCCAAAATATGGCTCAGGCCTCGAAATTGGGATGTTTGGGATATATTGAAAACTGCAGGGGGGATTGAGACAAATGTGACCAAACGCCGCTTTCAGTACTTGGCATATGTTGGGTATAAAAAGGTGGTAATTTCAAACTGCGAATACGTGCAGAGAGCCAGAATTTGGCTCTAAAATATTGCTCAGGCCTCGAAATTTGGATATTTGGGATATTTCGAAAACTGCAGGGGAGTTTGTGCGAAATGTGACTCACTGCCACTTTCAGTACTTGGCATATGTTGGGTATAAAAATCGTAATATCAAACTGCGAATACGTGCAGAGAGCCAGAATTTGGCTCCAAAATATGGCTCAGGCTTCGATATTGTGATGTTTGGGATAAATTTGAAAACTGCTTTGAGGTTTGGGACAAATGTAACTAAACGCCGCTTTCAGTACTTCACATATGTTGGGTATAAAAAAGTCGTAATTTCAAACTGCGAATACGTGCAGAGCCAGAATTTGGTTCCAAAATATGGCTCAGGCCTTGAAATTGGGATGTTTGGGATAAATTTGAAAACTGCTGGGAGGTTTAGGACAAATGTAACCAAACGCCGCTTTCAGTACTTGGCATATGTTGGGTATAAAAAAGTCGTAATTTCAAACTGCAAAGACGTGCAGAGAGCCAGAATTTGGTTCCAAAATATGGCTCAGGCCTTGAAATTGGGATGTTTGGGATATTTTGAAAACTGCAGGGGGGGGGGGGGTTTAGACAAATGTGACCAAACGCCGTGTTCAGTACTTGGCATGTTGAGTATAAAAAAGTCGTAATTTCAAACTGCGAATACGTGCAGAGAGCCAGAATTTGGTTCCAAAATTTGGCTCCGGCCTTGAAATTAGGATATTTGGGATATTTCGAAAACTGCAGGGGAGTTTGTGCGAAATGTGACTCACTGCCGCTTTCAAGACTTGGCATATGTTGGGTATAAAATGTCGTAATTTCAAACCGCGAATACGTGCATAGAGATAGAATTTGGCTCCAAAATATGGCTCAGGCCTCGAAATTGGGATGTTTGGGATATTTTGAAAACTGCAGGGGAGTTTGTGCAAAATGTGACTCACTGCCACTTTCAGTACTTGGCATATGTTGGGTATAAAAAGTCGTAATATCAAACTGTGAATACGTGCAGAGATCCAGACGTTGACTCCAAAATATGGCTCAGGCCTCGATATTGGGATGTTTGGGATATTTTGAAAACTGCAGGGAGGTTTGGGACAAATGTGACAAACCGGCGCTTTCAGTACTTCGCATATGTTGGGTATAAAAATGTCGTAATTTCAAACGGCGAATACGTGCAGAGAGCCAGAATTTGGCTCCAAAATGTGAATCAGGCCTTAAAATTGGGATGTTTGGGATATTTTGAAAACTGCAGGGAGGTTTGGGACAAATGTGACTCACTACCGCTTTCAGTACTTCGCATATATTGGGTATAAAAAATCGTAATTTCAAACTAAGTATACGTGCAGAGAGCCAGAATTTGGCTCCAAAATGTGAATCAAGCCTTAAAATTGGGATGTTTGGGATATTTGGAAAACTGCAAGGGGGATTGGGCCAAATGTGACCAAACGCCGCTTTCAGGCCTTGGCATATGTTGGGTATAAAAAAGTCCCAATTTTAAACTGCGAATACGTGCAGAGAGCCAGACTTTGGCTCCAAATTACGGCTCAGGCCTCGAAATTGGGATATTTGGGATATTTCGAAAACTGAAGAGGGAGATTGTGCAGAATGTGACTAACTGCTCCTTTCAGTACTTCGCATATGTTGGGTATAAAAAATCGTAATTTCAAACTACGAATACGTGCAGAGAGCCAGAATTTGGCTCCAAAATGTGAATCAAGCCTTAAAATTGGGATGTTTGGGATATTTGGAAAACTGCAAGAGGGATTGGGCCAAATGTGACCAAACGCCGTTTCAGGGCTTGGCATATGTTGGGTATAAAAAAGTAGCAATTTTAAACTGCGAATACGTGCAGAGAGCCAGAATTTGGCTCCAAAATACGGCTCAGGCCTCGAAATTCGGATATTTGGGATACTTCGAAAACTGCAGAGGGAGTTTGTGCAGAATATGACTAACTGCCCCTTTCAGGACTTAGCATATGTTGGGTATAAAAATTCGTAATTTCAATCTGCGAATACCTGCATAGAGCCAGAATTTGGCTCCAAAATATGGCTCAGGCCTCGAAATTGGGATGTTTGGGATATTTTGAAAACTGCAGGGAGGTTTGGAACAAATGTGACGAAACACCGCTTTCAGTTTTTGGCATATGTTGGGTATATAAATTCGTAATTTCAAACTGCGAATACGTGCAGAGAGCCAGAACTTGGCTCCAAAATATGGCTCAGGCTTCAAAATTAGGATGTTTGAGATATTTTGAAAACTGCAGGGGGGGTTTGTGCGAAATATGACTCACTGCCGCTTTCGGGACTTGGCATATTTTGGGTATAAAATGTCGTAATTTCAAACCGCGAATACGTGCATAGAGCCAGAACTTGGCTCCACAATATTGCTCAGGCCTCGAAATTGGGATGTTTGAGATATTTTGAAAACTGCAGGGGGGGTTTGGGACAAATTTGAACAAACGCCGCTTTCATGACTTGGCATATGTTGGGTATAAAATATCGTAATTTCAAACCGCGAATACGTGCATAGAGCCAGAATTTGGCTCCAAAATATGGCTCATGCCTCGAAATTGGAATTTTTTGGATATTTTGAAAACTGCAGGGAGGTTTGGGACAAATGTGACCAAATGCCACTTTCAGTACTTGGCAAATGTTGGGTATAAAAAGTCGTAATTTTAAACTTTGAATACGTACAGAGAGCCAGAATTTCGCTCCAAAATATTGCTCAGGCCTCAAAATTTTGATATTTAGGATATTTCGAAAACTGCAGGGGAGTTTGTGCAAAATGTGACTCACTGCCGCTTTCAGGAATTGGCATATGTTGGGTATAAAATGTCGTAATTTCAACCCGCGAATTCGTGCATAGAGCCAGAATTGGGCTCCAAAATATGGCTCAGGCCTCGAAATTGGGATGTTTGGGATATTTTGAAAACTGCAGGTTTTTTTTGGACAAATGTGACCAAACGCCGCGTTCAGTACTTGGCATATGTTGGGTATAAAAAAGTCGTAATTTCAAACTGCGAATACGTGCAGAGAGCCAGAATTTGGTTCCAAAATATGGCTCAGGCCTTGAAATTGTTATTTTTGGGATAAATTTGAAAACTGCTGGGAGGTTTGGGACAAATGTAACCAAACGCTGCTTTCAGTACTTGGCATATGTTGGGTATAAAAAAGTCGTAATTTCAAACTGCGAAGACGTGCAGAGAGCCAGAATTTGGTTCCAAAATATGGCTCAGGCCTTGAAATTGGGATGTTTAGGATATTTTGAAAACTGCGGGGGGGGGGGGGGGTTTGGGACAAATGTGACCAAACGCCGTGTTCAGTAATTGGCATGTTGAGTATAAAAAAGTCGTAATTTCAAACTGCGAATACGTGCAGAGAGCCAGAATTTGGTTCCAAAATATGGCTCAGGCCTCGAAATTAGGATATTTTGGATATTTCGAAAACTGCAGGGGAGTTTGTGCGAAATGTGACACACTGCCTCTTTCAAGACTTGGCATATGTTGGGTATAAAATATCGTAATTTCAAACCGCGAATACGTGCATAGAGCCAGAATTGGGCTCCAAAATATGGCTCAGGCCTCGAAATTGGGATGTTTGGGATATTTTTAAAACTGCAGTTTTTTTTTGGACAAATGTGACCAAACGCCGCGTTCAGTACTTGGCATATGTTGGGTATAAAAAAGTTGTAATTTCAAACTGCGAATACGTGCAGAGAGCCAGAATATGGCTTCAAAATACTGCTTAGGCCTCGAAATTGGGATATTTGGGATATATCGAAAACTGCAGGGGAGTTTGTGCAAAATTTGACTAACTGCCGCTTTCAGGACTTAGCATATGTTGGGTATAAAAATTCGTAATTTCAATCTGCGAATACGTGCATAGAGCCAGAATTTGGCTCCAAAATATGGCTCTGTCCTCGAAATTGGGATGTTTGGGATATTTTGAAAAGTGCAGGGAGGTTAGGGACAAATGTGACGAAACGCCGCTTTCAGTACTTGGCATATGTTCGGTATATAAATTCGCAATTTCTCACTGCGAATACGTGCAGAGAGCCAGAATTTGGCTCTAAAATATGGCTCATGCCTCGAAACTGGGATGTTTGGGATATTTTGAAAACTGCAGGGGGGGGGGGGGTTTGGGACAAATGTGACCAAACTCCACTTTCAGTACTTGGCATATATTGGGTATACAAAAGTCGTAATTTCAAACTGCAAATACGTGCAGAGAGCCAGAGTTTGGCTCCAAAATACGGCTCAGGCCTCGAAATTGGGATATTTGGGATATTTCGAAAACTGCAGGGGAGTTTGTGCAAAATGTGACTAACTGCCACTTTCAGGACTTAGCATATGTTGGGTATAAAAATTCGTAATTTCAATCTGCGAATACCTGCATAGAGCCTGAATTTGGTTCCAAAATATGGCTCAGGCCTCGAAATTGGGATGTTTGGGATATTTTGAAAACTGCTGGGAGGTTTGGGACAAATGCAACCAAACGCCGCTTTCAGTACTTGGCATATGTTGGGTATAAAAAAGTCGTTATTTCAAACTGCGAATACATGCAGAGAGCCAGAATTTGGCTCCAAAATACGGCTCAGGCCTCGAAATTGGGATATTTGGGATATTTCGAAAACTGCAGGGGAGTTTGTGCAAAATGTGACTAACTGCCACTTTCAGGACTTAGCATATGTTGGGTATAAAAATTCGTAATTTCAATCTGCGAATACCTGCATAGAGCCTGAATTTGGCTCCAAAATATGGCTCTGGCCTCGAAATTGAGATGTTTGGGATATTTTGAAAACTGCAGGGAGGTTTGGGACAAATGTGACGAAACGCCGCTTTCAGTACTTGGCATATGTTGGGTATATAAATTCGTAATTTCAAACTGCGAATACGTGCAGAGAGCCAGAATTTGGCTCCAAAATGTGGCTCATGCCTCGAAATTGGGATGTTTGGGATATTTTGAAAACTGCAGGGAGGTTTGGGACAAATGTGACGAAACGCTGCTTTCAGTTTTTGGCATATGTTGGGTATATAAATTCGTAATTTCAAACTGCGAATACGTGCAGAGAGACAATATTTGGTTCCAAAATATGACTCAGGCCTCGAAATTGGGATGTTTGGGATATTTTGAAAACTGCAGGGGAGTTTGTGCAAAATGTGACTCACTGCCACTTTCAGTACTTGGCATATGTTGGGTATAAAAAGTCGTAATATCAAACTGTGAATACGTGCAGAGATCCAGACGTTGACTCCAAAATATGGCTCAGGCCTTGATATTGGGATGTTTGGGATATTTTGAAAACGGCAGGGAGGTTTGGGACAGATGTGACAAAACGGCGCTTTCAGTACTTCGCATATGTTGGGTATAAAAAAGTCGTAATTTCAAACGGCGAATACGTGCAGATAGCCAGAATTTGGCTCCAAAATGTGAATCAGGCCTTAAAATTGGGATGTTTGGGATATTTTGAAAACTGCTAGGAGGTTTAAGACAAATGTGACTCACTACCGCTTTCAGTACTTCGCATATATTGGGTATAAAAAATCGTAATTTCAAACTACGAATACGTGCAGAGAGCCAGAATTTGGCTCCAAAATGTGAATCAAGCCTTAAAATTGGGATGTTTGGGATATTTGGAAAACTGCAAGAGGGATTGGGCCAAATGTGACCAAACGCCGTTTCAGGGCTTGGCATATGTTGGGTATAAAAAAGTCGCAATTTTAAACTGCGGATACGTGCAGAGAGCCAGAATTTGGCTCCAAAATACGGCTCAGGCCTCGAAATTCGGATATTTGGGATACTTCGAAAACTGCAGAGGGAGTTTGTGCAGAATATGACTAACTGCCCCTTTCAGGACTTAGCATATGTTGGGTATAAAAATACGTAATTTCAATCTGCGAATACGTGCATAGAGCCAGAATTTGGCTCCAAAATATGGCTCAGGCGCCGAAATTGGGATCTTTTGGATATTTTGAAAACTGCAGTGAGGTTTGGGACAAATATGACCAAACGTCGCTTTCAGTACGTGGCATATGTTGGGTATAAAAAGTCGTAATTTCAAACTGCGAATACGTGCATAGAGCCAGAATTTGGCTCCAAAATTTTGCTCAGTCCTCGAAATTGGGATGTTTGGGATATTTTGAAAACTGCAGGGGAGTTTGTGCAAAATGTGACTCACTGCTGCTTTCAGTTCTTGGAATATGTTTGGTATAAAAAGTCGTAATTTCAAACTGCGAATACGTGTATAAAGCCAGAATTTGGCTCCAAAATATTGCTCAGTCCTCGAAATTGGGATGTTTGGGATCTTTTGAAAACTGCAGGGGGGGGGGGGGGGGGGTTTGGACAAATTTGACCAAACGCCGCTATCAGTACTTGGAACATGTTGGGTATAGAAAAGTCGTAATTTCAAACTGCGAATACGAGCAGAGAGCCAGAATTTGGCTCCAAAATATGATTCAGGCCTCGAAATTGGGATGTTTGGGATATTTTGAAAACTGCAGGGGGGATTGAGACAAATGTGACCAAACGCCGCTTTCAGTCCCTGGCATATGTAGGGTATAAAATAGTAGTAATTTCAAACTGAGAACACGTGTAGAGAGCCAGAATTTGGCTCCAAAATATGGCTCAGGTGTCGAAATTGGGATATTTGAGATATTTCGAAAACTGCAAGGGAGTTTGTGCAAAACGTGACTCACTGCCTCTTTCAGGACTGGGCATATGTTTGAATAAAGTCGTAATTTCAAACTGCGAATACGTGCAGAGAGCCAGAGTTTGGCTCCAAAATATGGCTCAGGCGTCGAAATTGGGATGTTTGAGATATTTTGAAAACTGCAGTGAGGTTTTGGGACAAATATGACCAAACGTCGCTTTCAGTACTTGGCATATGTTGGGTATATAAAGTCATAATTTCAAACTGAGAATACGCGCAGAGAGCATATGTTGGGTATAAAAAGTCGTAATTTCAAACTGGGAATACCTGCATAGAGCCAGAATTTGGCTCCAAAATATTGCTCAGTCCTCGAAATTGGGATGTTTGGGATATTTTGAAAACTGCAGGGGGGTTTGGGACAAATATGACCAAACGCCGCTTTCAGAACTTGGCATATGTTGGGTATAAAAAGTCGTAATTTCAAACTGCGAATACGTGCAGAGAGCTTGAATTTGGATCCAAAATATGGCTCAGGCGTCGAAATTAGGATATTTGGGATATTTCGAAAACTGCAGGGGAATTTGTGCTAAATGTGATTCACTGCTGCTTTCAGTACTTGTTATATGTTGTGTATAAAAAGTCGTAATTTCAAACCTGCGAATATGTGCAGAGAGCCTGAATTTGGCGCCAAAATATGTCTCAGGGGCCGAAATTGGGTTGTTTTGGATATTTTGAAAACTGCAGTGAGGTTTGGGACAAATATGACCAAACGTCGATTTCAGTACTTGGCATATGTTGGGTATAAAAAGTCGTAATTTCAAACTGCGAATACGTGCATAGAGCCAGAATTTGGCTCCAAAATATTGCTCAGTCCTCGAAATTCGGATGTTTGGGATATTTTGAAAACTGCAGGGGGGGTTTGGGACAAATTTGCCCAAACGCTGCTTTCAGTACTTGGTATATGTTGGGTATAAAAAGTCGTAATTTCACACTGTGAATACGTGCAGAGAGCTTGAATTTTGCTCCAAAATATGGCTCAAGCCTCGAAAGTGGGATGTTTGGGATATTTTGAAAACTGCAGGGGAGTTTGTGGAAAATGTGACTCACTGCTGCTTTCAGTACTTGTTATATGTTGTGTATAAAAAGTCGTAATTTCAAACCTGCGAATATGTGCAGAGAGCCAGAATTTGGCGCCAAAATATGGCTCAGGCGTCGAAATTGGGATATTTGGGATATTTTGAAAACTGCAGGGGAGTTTGTGCTAAATGTGACTCGCTGCCACTTTCAGGACTT
This sequence comes from Procambarus clarkii, assembly GCF_040958095.1. Lineage (NCBI taxonomy): Eukaryota > Metazoa > Arthropoda > Malacostraca > Decapoda > Cambaridae > Procambarus > Procambarus clarkii. The sequence goes on from NC_091185.1 coordinate 111,646, forward strand.
GGCATAGGTTATGTATAAAATGTCGCAATTTCAAACCGCGAATACGTGCATAGAGCCAGAATTTGGATCCAAAATATTGCTCATGCCTCGAAATTGGGATGTTTGGGATATTTTGAAAACTGCATGGGAGTTTGTGCTAAATGTGACTCACTGCTGCTTTCAGTACTTGGCATATGTTGGTTATAAAAATTCGTAATTTCAAACTGCGAATACATGCAGAGAGCCAGAATTTGGCTCCAAAATATGGCTAAGGTGTCGAAATTGGGATATTTGGGTTATTTCGAAAACTGCAAGGGAGTTTGTGCAAAATGTGACTCACTGCCGCTTTCAGGACTTGGCATATTTTGGGTACAAAAAGTCGTAATTTCAAACTGTGAATACGTGCAGAGAGCCAGAACTTGGCTCCAAAATATGGCTCCGGCCTCGAAATTGAGATATTTGGGATATTTTGAAAACTGCAGGGGAGTTTGCGCAAAATGTGACTCACTGCCACTTTCAGTACTTGGCAAATGTTGGGTGTAAAAATTCGTAATTTCAAACTGCGAATACGTGCAGAGAGCCAGAATTTGGCTCCAAAATATTGCTCATGCCTCAAGATTGGGATGTTTGGGATATTTTGAAAACTGCAGTGGGGGTTTGGGACAAATGTGACCAAACGCCGCTCTCAGTACTTGGCATATGTTGGGTATAAAAAATTCGTAATTTCAAACTGCGAATACGTGCAGAGAGCCAGAATTTGGCTCCAAAATATGGATCAGGCCTCAAAATTGGAATATTTGGGATATTTCGAAAACTGCAGGGGAGTTTGTGCGAAATGTGACTCACTGCCGCTTTTAGGACTTGGCATATGTTATGTATAAAATGTCGTAATTTCAAACTGCGAATACGTGCATAGAGCCAGAATTTGGCTACAAAATATTGCTCAGTCCTCGAAATTGGGATGTTTGGGATATTTTGAAAACTGCAGGAGGGTTTGGGATATTTTGAAAACTGCAGGAGGGTTTGGGACAAATATGACCAAACGCCGCTCTCAGAACTTGGCATATGTTTGGTATAAAAAGTCGTAATTTCAAACTGCAAAAACGTGCAGAGAGCTTGAATTTGGGTCCAAAATTTGGCTCAGGCCACGAAAGTGGTATGTTTAGGATATTTTGAAAACTGCAGGGGAGTTTGTGCAAAATGTGACTCTCTGCTGCTTTCAGTACTTGGCATATGTTGGGTATAAAAATTCATAATTTCAAACTGCAAATACATGCAGAGAGCCAGAATTTGGCTCCAAAATATGGCTAAGGTGTCGAAATTGGGATATTTGGGTTATTTCGAAAACTGCAAGGGAGTTTGTGCAAAATGTGACTCACTGCCGCTTTCAGGACTTGGCATATTTTGGGTATAAAATGTCCTAATTTCAAACTTCGAATACGTGCATAGAGCCAGAATTTGGCTCCAAAATATTGCTCAGTACTCGAAATTGGGATGTTTGGGATATTTTGAAAACCTCAGGGGGCTTTAAGGCATATATGACCAAAAGCCGCTTTCAGAACTTAGCATATGTTGGGTATAAAAAGTCGTAATTTCAAACTGCGAATACGTGCAGAGAGCCAGAATTTGGCTCTAAAATATGGCTCAGGCCAAGAAATTAGGATGTTTGGGATATTTTGAAAACTGCAGGGAGGTTTGGGACAAATATGACCAAACGCCGCTTTCAGTACTTGGCATATGTTGGGTATATAAAGTCGTAATTTCAAACTGCGAATTCGTGCAGAGAGCCAGAATTTGGCTCCAAAATATGGCTCAGGCCTCGTAATTAAGATATTTGGGATATTTTTGAAAACTGCAGGGGAGTTTGTGCAAAATGTGACTCTCTGCTGCTTTCAGTACTTGGCATATGTTGGGTATAAAAAGTCGTAATTTCAAACTGCGAATTCGTGCAGAGAGCCAGAATTTGGCTCCAAAATATGGCTCAGGCATCGAAATTAGGATGTTTGGGAAATTTTGAAAACTGCAGGGAGGTTTGGGACAAATATGACCAAACGCTACTTTCAGTACTTGGCATATGATGGGTATAAAAAGTCGTAATTTCATACTGCAAATACGTGCAGAGAGACTGAATTTGGCTACAAAATATGGCTAGGCCTCGAAATAGAGATATTTGGGATATTTTGAAAACAGCAGGGGGGATTATGACAAATGTGACCAAATGCCGCTTTCAGTACCTGGCATATGTTGGGTATAAAAAAGTGGTAATTTCAAACTGCGAATACGTGCAGAGAGCCAGAATTTGGCTCCAAAATATGGATCAGTCCTCAAAATTGGGATATTTGGGATATTTCGAAAACTGCAGGGGAGTTTGTGCGAAATGTGACTCACTGCCGCTTTCAGGACTTGGCATAGGTTATGTATAAAATGTCGCAATTTCAAACCGCGAATACGTGCATAGAGCCAGAATTTGGATCCAAAATATTGCTCATGCCTCGAAATTGGGATGTTTGGGATATTTTGAAAACTGCAGGGGAGTTTGTGCTATATGTGACTCACTGCTGCTCTCAGTACTTGGCATATGTTGGGTATAAAAATTCGTAATTTCAAACTGCGAATACATGCAGAGAGCCAGAATTTGGCTCCAAAATATGGCTAAGGTGTCGAAATTGGGATATTTGGGTTATTTAGAAAACTGCAAGGGAGTTTGTGCAAAATGTGACTCACTGCCGCTTTCAGGACTTGGCATATTTTGGGTACAAAAAGTCGTAATTTCAAACTGTGAATACGTGCAGAGAGCTAGAACTTGGCTCCAAAATATGGCTCCGGCCTCGAAATTGAGATATTTGGGATATTTTGAAAACTGCAGGGGAGTTTGCGCAAAATGTGACTCACTGCCACTTTCAGTACTTGGCAAATGTTGGGTGTAAAAAGTCGTAATTTCAAACTGCGAATACGTTCAGAGAGCCAGAATTTGGCTCCAAAATATTGCTCATGCCTCGAGATTGGTATGTTTGGGTTATTTTGAAAACTGCAGTGGGGGTTTGGGACAAATGTGACCAAACGCCGCTATCAGTACTTGGCATATGTTGGGCATAAAAAATTCGTAATTTCAAACTGCGAATACGTGCAGAGAGCCAGAATTTGGCTCCAAAATATTGCTCAGGCCTCGAAATTGGGATATTTGGGATATTTCGTAAACTGCAGGGGAGTTTGTGCAAAATGTGACTCACTGCCACTCTCAGTACTTGGCATATGTTGGGTAAAAAATATCGTAATTTCAAACCGCGAATACGTGCATAGAGCCAGATTTTGGCCCAAAATATGGCTAAGGCCTCGAAATTGAGATGTTTGGGATAATTTGAAATCTGCAGGAGGGGTTTGGGACAAATGTTACCAAACGCCGCTTTCAGTACTTGGCATATATTGGGTATAAAAAATTCGTAATTTCAAACTGCGAATACGTGCAGAGAGCCAGAGTTTAGCTGCAAAATATGGCTCAGGCCTCTAAAATGGGATGTTTGGGATATTTCGAAAATTGCAAGGGAGTTTGTGCAAAATGTGACTCACTGATGCTTTCAGTACTTGGCATATGTTGGGTATAAAAATCGTAATATCAAAATGCGAATACGTGCATAGAGCCAGAATTTGGCTCCAAAACATTGCTCAGTCCTCGAAATTGGGATGTTTGGGATATTTTGAAAACTGCAGGAGGGTTTGGGACAAATATGACCAAACGCCGCTTTAAGAACTTGGCCTATGTTTGGTATAAAAATTCGTAATTTCAAACTGCGAATACGTGCAGAGAGCTTGAATTTGGCTCCAAAATATGGCTCAGGCCTCGAAAGTAGGATGTTTGGGATATTTTGAAAACTGCAGGGGAGTTTGTGCAAAATGTGACTCACTGCTGCTTTCAGTACTTGGCATATGTTGGGTATAAAAAGTCGTATTTTCAAACTGCGAATACGTGCAGAGAGCCAGAATTTGGCTCCAAAATATGGCTCAGGTGTCGAAATTGGGATATTTGGGATATTTCGAAAACTGAAAAGGAGTTTGTGCAAAATGTGACTCACTGCCGCTTTCAGGACTTGGCATATGTTGGGTATAAAATGTCGTAATTTCAAACTTCGAATACGTACATAGAGCCAGAATTTGACTCCAAAATATTGCTCAGTACTCGAAATTGGGATGTTTGGGATATTTTGAAAACCTCAGGGGGCTTTAAGACATATATGACCAAAAGCCGCTTTCAGAACTTGGCATATGTTAGGTATAAAAAGTCGTAATTTCAAACTGCGAATACGTGCAGAGAGCCAGAATTTGGCTCCAAAATATGGCTCAGGCCAAGAAATTAGGATGTTTGGGATATTTTGAAAACTGCAGGGAGGTTTGGGACAAATATGACCAAACGCCGCTTTCAGTACTTGGCATATGTAGGGTATATAAAGTCGTAATTTCAAACTGCGAATTCGTGCAGAGAGCCAGAAATTGGCTCCAAAATATGGCTCAGGCCTCGTAATTAAGATATTTGGGATATTTTTGAAAACTGCAGGGGAGTTTGTGCAAAATGTGACTCTCTGCTGCTTTCAGTACTTGGCATATGTTGGGTATAAAAAGTCGTAATTTCAAACTGCGAATACGTGCAGAGAGCCAGAATTTGGCTCCAAAATATGGCTCAGGCCTCGAAATTTGGGATGTTTGGGATATTTTGAAAACTGCAGGGGGGGGGTTTGGGACAAATGTGACCTAATGCCGCTTTTAGTACTTGGTATATGTTTGGTATAAAAAAAGTCGAAATTTCAAACTGCGAATACGTGCAGAGAGCCAGAATTTGGCTCCTAAAATATGGCTCAGGCCTCGAAATTGGGATGTTTGGGATATTTTGAAAACTGCAGGGGGGATTGAGACAAATGTGACCAAACGCCGCTTTCAGTACTTAGCATATGTTGGGTATAAAAAAGTGGTAATTTCAAACTGCGAATACGTGCAGAGAACCAGAATTTGGCTCTAAAACATTGCTCAGGCCTCGAAATTGGGATATTTGGGATGTTTCGAAAACTGCAGGGGAGTTTGTGCGAAATGTGACTCACTGCCGCTTTCAGTACTTGGCATATGTTGGGTATAAAAATCGTAATATCAAACTGCGAATACGTGCAGAGAGCCAGAATTTGGCTCCAAAATATGGCTCAGGCTTCGATATTGTGATGTTTGGGATAAATTTGAAAACTGCTGGGAGGTTTGGGACATATGTAACCAAACGCCGCTTTCAGTACTTGGCATATGTTGGGTATAAAAAAGTCGTAATTTCAAACTGCGAATACGTGCAGAGAGCCAGAATTTGGTTCCAAAATATGGCTCAGGCCTTGAAATTGGGATGTTTGGGATAAATTTGAAAACTGCTGGGAGGTTTGGGACAAATATAACCAAACGCCGCTTTCAGTACTTGGCATATGTTGGGTATAAAATGTCGTAATTTCAAACCGCGAATACGTGCATAGAGCCAGAATTTGGCTCCAAAATATGGCTCAGCCCTCGAAATTGGGATGTTTGGGATATTTTGAAAACTGCAGGGGGGGTTTTGGACAAATGTGACCTAATGCCACTTTTAGTACTTGGTATATGTTGGGTATAAAAAAGTCGTAATTTCAAACTGCGAATACGTGCAGAGAGCCAGAATTTGGCTCCAAAATATGGCTCAGGCCTCGAAATTGGGATGTTTGGGATATATTGAAGACTGCAGGGGGGATTGAGACAAATGTGACCAAACGCCGCTTTCAGTACTTGGCAAATGTTGGGTATAAAAAGGTGGTAATTTCAAACTGCGAATACGTGCAGAGAGCCAGAATTTGGCTCTAAAATATTGCTCAGGCCTCGAAATTTGGATATTTGGGATATTTCGAAAACTGCAGGGGAGTTTGTGCGAAATGTGACTCACTGCCACTTTCAGTACTTGGCATATGTTGGGTATAAAAATCGTAATATCAAACTGCGAATATGTGCAGAGAGCCAGAATTTGGCTCCAAAATATGGCTCAGGCTTCGATATTGTGATGTTTGGGATAAATTTGAAAACTGCTTTGAGGTTTGGGACAAATGTAACCAAACGCCGCTTTCAGTACTTGGCATATGTTGGGTATAAAAAAGTCGTAATTTCAAACTGCGAATACGTGCAGAGAGCCAGAATTTGCTTCCAAAATATGGCTCAGGCCTTGAAATTGGGATGTTTGGGATAAATTTGAAAACTGCTGGGAGGTTTAGGACAAATGTAACCAAACGCCGCTTTCAGTACTTAGCATATGTTGGGTATAAAAAAGTCGTAATTTCAAACTACAAAGACGTGCAGAGAGCCAGAATTTGGTTCCAAAATATGGCTCAGGCCTTGAAATTGGGATGTTTGGGATATTTTGAAAACTGCGGGGGGGGGGGGGGGGTTGGGACAAATGTGACCAAACGCCGTGTTCAGTACTTGGCATGTTGAGTATAAAAAAGTCGTAATTTCAAACTGCGAATACGTGCAGAGAGCCAGAATTTGGTTCCAAAATTTGGCTCCGGCCTCGAAATTAGGATATTTGGGATATTTCGAAAACTGCAGGGGAGTTTGTGCGAAATGTGACACACTGCCTCTTTCAAGAGTTGGCATATGTTGGGTATAAAATGTCGTAATTTCAAACCGCGAATACGTGCAGAGAGCCAGAATTTGGCTCTAAAATATTGCTCAGGCCTCGAAATTTGGATATTTGGGATATTTTGAAAACTGCAGGGGAGTTTGTGCAAAATGTGACTCACTGCCACTTTCAGTACTTGGCATATGTTGGGTATAAAAAGTCGTAATATCAAACTGTGAATATGTGCAGAGATCCAGACGTTGACTCCAAAATATGGCTCAGGCCTCGATATTGGGATGTTTGGGATATTTTGAAAACTGCAGGGAGGTTTGGGACAAATGTGACAAACCGGCGCTTTCAGTACTTCGCATATGTTGGGTATAAAAAAGTCGTAATTTCAAACGGCGAATACGTGCAGAGAGCCAGAATTTGGCTCCAAAATGTGAATCAGGCCTTAAAATTTTGATGTTTGGGATATTTTGAAAACTGCAGGGAGGTTTGGGACAAATGTGACTCACTACCGCTTTCAGTACTTCGCATATATTGGGTATCAAAAATCGTAATTTCAAACTAAGTATACGTGCAGAGAGCCAGAATTTGGCTCCAAAATGTGAATCAAGCCTTAAAATTTGGATGTTTGGGATATTTGGAAAACTGCAAGGGGGATTGGGCCAAATATGACCAAACGCCGCTTTCAGGCCTTGGCATATGTTGGGTATAAAAAAGTCGCAATTTTAAACTGCGAATACGTGCAGAGAGCCAGACTTTGGCTCCAAAATACGGCTCAGGCCTCGAAATTGGGATATTTGGGATATTTCGAAAACTGAAGAGGGAGTTTGTGCAGAATGTGACTAACTGCTCCTTTCAGGACTTAGCATATGTTGGGTATAAAAAAGTCGCAATTTTAAACTGCGAATACGTGCATAGAGCCAGAATTTGGCTCCAAAATATGGCTCAGGCCTCGAAATTGGGATGTTTGGGATATTTTGAAAACTGCAGGGAGGTTTGGGACAAATGTGACGAAACACCGCTTTCAGTTTTTGGCATATGTTGGGTATAAAAATCGTAATATCAAACAGCGAATACGTGCAGAGAGCCAGATTGATGCTCCAAAATATGGCTCAGGCCTCGATATTGTGATGTTTGGGATATTTTGAAAACTGCTGGGAGGTTTGGGACAAATGTAACCAATCGCCGCTTTCAGTACTTGGCATATGTTGGGTATAAAAAAGTCGTAATTTCAAACTGCGAATACGTGCAGAGAGCCAGAATTTGGCTCCAAAATATAGCTCAGGCCTAGAAATTGGGATGTTTGGGATATTTTGAAAACTGCAAGGGGGATTGAGACAAATTTGACCAAACGCCACTTTCAGTACTTGGCATATGTTGGGTATAAAAAAATGGTTATTTCAAACTGCGAATACGTGCAGACCAGAATTTGGCTCCAAAATATGGCTCAGGCTTCAAAATTAGGATGTTTGAGATATTTTGAAAACTGCAGGGGGGGTTTGTGCGAAATATGACTCTCTGCCGCTTTCGGGACTTGGCATATTTTGGGTATAAAATGTCGTAATTTCAAACCGCGAATACGTGCATAGAGCCAGAACTTGGCTCCAAAATATTGCTCAGGCCTCGAAATTGGGATGTTTGAGATATTTTGAAAACTTCAGGGGGGGTTTGGGACAAATTTGAACAAACGCCGCTTTCAGTTCTTGGCATATGTTGGGCATAAAAAAGTCGTAATTTCAAACTGCGAATACGTGCAGAAAGCTAGAATTTGGCTCCAAAATATTGTTCAGGCCTCGAAATTGTGATATTTGGGATATTTCGAAAACTGCAGGGGAGTTTGTGCGAAATGTGACTCACTGCCGCTTTCATGACTTGGCATATGTTGGGTATAAAAAGTCGTAATTTCAAACTACGAATACGTGCATAGAGCCAGAATTTGGCTCCAAAATATGGCTCATGCCTCGAAATTGGAATTTTTGGGATATTTTGAAAACTGCAGGGAGGTTTGGGACAAATGTGACCAAATGCCACTTTCAGTACTTGGCAAATGTTGGGTATAAAAAGTCGTAATTTTAAACTTTGAATACGTGCAGAGAGCCAGAATTTCGCTCCAAAATATTGCTCAGGCCTCAAAATTTTGATATTTAGGATATTTCGAAAACTGCAGGGGAGTTTGTGCAAAATGTGACTCACTGCCGCTTTCAGGAATTGGCATATGTTGGGTATAAAATGTCGTAATTTCAAACCGCGAATACGTGCATAGAGCCAGAACTGGGCTCCAAAATATGGCTCAGGCCTCGAAATTGGGATGTTTGGGATATTTTGAAAACTGCAGGGGAGTTTGTGCGAAATGTGACACACTGCCTCTTTCAAGACTTGGCATGTGTTGGGTATAAAATATCGTAATTTCAAACCGCGAATACGTGCAGAGAGACAATATTTGGTTCCAAAATATGGCTCAGGCCTCGAAATTGGGATGTTTGGGATATTTTGAAAACTGCAGGGGAGTTTGTGCAAAATGTGACTCACTGCCACTTTCAGTACTTGGCATATGTTGGGTATAAAAAGTCGAAATTTCAAACTTTGAATACGTGCAGAGAGCCAGAATTTGGCTCCAAAATATAGCTCAGGCCTCAAAATTTTGATATTTAGGATATTTCGAAAACTGCAGGGGAGTTTGTGCGAAATGTGACTCACTGCCGCTTTCAGGACTTTGCATATGTTGGGTATAAAATGTCGTAATTTCAAACCGCGAATACGTGCATAGAGCCAGAATTGGGCTCCAAAATATGGCTCAGGCCTCGAAATTGGGATGTTTGGGATATTTTTAAAACTGCAGTTTTTTTTTGGACAAATGTGACCAAACGCCGCATTCAGTACTTGGCATATGTTGGGTATAAAAAAGTTGTAATTTCAAACTGCGAATACGTGCAGAGAGCCAGAATATGGCTTCAAAATACTGCTTAGGCCTCGAAATTGGGATATTTGGGATATTTCGAAAACTGCAGGGGAGTTTGTGCAAAATGTGACTAACTGCCGCTTTCAGGACTTAGCATATGTTGGGTATAAAAATTCGTAATTTCAATCTGCGAATATGTGCATAGAGCCAGAATTTGGCTCCAAAATATGGCTCTGTCCTCGAAATTGGGATGTTTGGGATATTTTGAAAAGTGCAGGGAGGTTTGGGACAAATGTGACGAAACGCCGCTTTCAGTACTTGGCATATGTTGGGTATATAAATTCGTAATTTCACACTGCGAATACGTGCAGAGAGCCAGAATTTGGCTCTAAAATATGGCTCATGCCTCGAAATTGGGATGTTTGGGATATTTTGAAAACTGCAGGGGGGGGGGGGTTTGGGACAAATGTGACCAAACTCCACTTTCAGTACTTGGCATATATTGGGTATAAAAAAGTCGTAATTTCAAACTGCAAATACGTGCAGAGAGCCAGAGTTTGGCTCCAAAAAATTTTTTCTCAGGCCTCGAAATTGGGATGTTTGGGATATTTCGAAAACTGCAGGGGAGATTGTGCAAAATGTGACTTACTGCCGCTTTCAGTACTTGGCATATGTTGGGTATAAAAATCACAATATCAAACTGCGAATACGTGCAGAGAGCCAGAATTTGGCTCAAAAATATGGCTCAGGCCTCGAAATTGGGATGTTTGGGATATTTTGAAAACTGCTGGGAGGTTTGGGACAAATGCAACCAAACGCCGCTTTCAGTACTTGGCATATGTTGGGTATAAAAAAGTCGTTATTTCAAACTGCGAATACGTGCAGAGAGCCAGAATTTGGCTCCAAAATATGGCTCAGGCCTCGAAATTGGGATGTTTGGGTTATTTTTAAAACAGCAGGGGGGACTGAGACAAATGTGACCAAACTCTGCTTTCAGTACTTAGCATATGTTGGGTATAAAATGTCGTAATTTCAAACCGCGAAAACGGGCATAAAGCCAGAATTTGGCTCCAAAATAAGGCTCAGGCCTCGAAATTGGGATGTTTGGGATATTTTGAAAACTGCAGTTTTTTTTTTGGACAAATGTGACGAAACGCCGCTTTCAGTACTTGGCATATGTTGGGTATATAAATTCGTAATTTCAAACTGCGAATACGTGCAGAGAGCCAGAATTTGGCTCCAAAATGTGGCTCATGCCTCGAAATTGGGATGTTTGGGATATTTTGAAAACTGCAATGAGGTTTGGGACAAATGTGACGAAACGCCGCTTTCAGTACTTGGCATATGTTGGGTATATAAATTCGTAATTTCAAACTGCGAATACGTGCAGAGAGACAATATTTGGTTCCAAAATATGACTCAGGCCTCGAAATTGGGATGTTTGGGATATTTTGAAAACTGCAGGGGAGTTTGTGCAAAATGTGACTCACTGCCACTTTCAGTACTTGGCATATGTTGGGTATAAAAAGTCGTAATATCAAACTGCGAATACGTGCAGAGAGCCAGAATTTGGCTCCAAAATGTGGCTCAGGCCTCGATATTGGGATGTTTGGGATATTTTGAAAACGGCAGGGAGGTTTGGGACAGATGTGACAAAACGGCGCTTTCAGTACTTCGCATATGTTGGGTATAAAAAAGTCGTAATTTCAAACGGCGAATACGTGCAGAGAGCCAGAATTTGGCTCCAAAATGTGAATCAGGCCTTAAAATTGGGATGTTTGGGATATTTTGAAAACTGCAGGGAGGTTTAAGACAAATGTGACTCACTACCGCTTTCAGTACTTCGCATATATTGGGTATAAAAAATCGTAATTTCAAACTACGAATACGTGCAGAGAGCCAGAATTTGGCTCCAAAATGTGAATCAAGCCTTAAAATTGGGATGTTTGGGATATTTGGAAAACTGCAAGAGGGATTGGGCCAAATGTGACCAAACGCCGTTTCAGGGCTTGGCATATGTTGGGTATAAAAAAGTCGCAATTTTAAACTGCGAATACGTGCAGAGAGCCAGAATTTGGCTCCAAAATACGGCTCAGGCCTCGAAATTCGGATATTTGGGATACTTCGAAAACTGCAGAGGGAGTTTGTGCAGAATATGACTAACTGCCCCTTTCAGAACTTAGCATATGTTGGGTATAAAAATTCGTAATTTCAATCTGCGAATACGTGCATAGAGCCAGAATTTGGCTCCAAAATATGGCTCAGGCGCCGAAATTGGGATGTTTTGGATATTTTGAAAACTGCAGTGAGGTTTGGGACAAATATGACCAAACGTCGCTTTCAGTACGAGGCATATGTTGGGTATAAAAAGTCGTAATTTCAAACTGCGAATACGTGCATAGAGCCAGAATTTGGCTCCAAAATTTTGCTCAGTCCTCGAAATTGGGATGTTTGGGATATTTTGAAAACTGCAGGGGAGTTTGTGCAAAATGTGACTCACTGCTGCTTTCAGTTCTTGGAATATGTTTGGTATAAAAAGTCGTAATTTCAAACTGCGAATACGTGTATAGAGCCAGAATTTGGCTCCAAAATATTGCTCAGTCCTCGAAATTGGGATGTTTGGGATCTTTTGAAAACTGCAGGGGGGGGGGGGGGGGGTTTGGGACAAATTTGACCAAACGCCGCTATCAGTACTTGGAACATGTTGGGTATAAAAAAGTCGTAATTTCAAACTGCGAATACGAGCAGAGAGCCAGAATTTGGCTCCAAAATATGGTTCAGGCCTCGAAATTGGGATGTTTGGGATATTTTGAAAACTGCAGGGGGGATTGAGACAAATGTGACCAAACGCCGCATTCAGTCCCTGGCATATGTAGGGTATAAAATAGTAGTAATTTCAAACTGAGAACACGTGCAGAGAACCAGAATTTGGCTCCAAAATATGGCTCAGGTGTCGAAATTGGGATATTTGGGATATTTCGAAAACTGCAAGGGAGTTTGTGCAAAACGTGACTCACTGCCTCTTTCAGGACTTGGCATATGTTTGAATAAAGTCGTTATTTCAAACTGCGAATACGTGCAGTGAGCCAGAATTTGGCTCCAAAATATGGCTCAGGCGTCGAAATTGGGATGTTTGAGATATTTTGAAAACTGCAGTGAGGTTTTGGGACAAATATTACCAAACGTCGCTTTCAGTACTTGGCATATGTTGGGTATATAAAGTCATAATTTAAAACTGAGAATACGTGCAGAGAGCATATGTTGGGTATAAAAAGTCGTAATTTCAAACTGGGAATACCTGCATAGAGCCAGAATTTGGCTCCAAAATATTGCTCAGTCCTCGAAATTGGGATGTTTGGGATATTTTGAAAACTGCAGGGGGGGTTTGGGACAAATATGACCAAACGCCGCTTTCAGAACTTGGCATATGTTGGGTATAAAAAGTCGTAATTTCAAACTGCGAATACGTGCAGAGAGCTTGAATTTGGATCCAAAATATGGCTCAGGCGTCGAAATTAGGATATTTGGGATATTTCGAAAACTGCAGGGGAATTTGTGCTAAATGTGATTCACTGCTGCTTTCAAGGCTTGGCATATGTTGGGTATAAAAATCGTTATTTCAAACTGCGAATACGTGCAGAGAGCCAGAATTTGGCTCCAAAATATGGCTCAGGTGTCGAAATTGGGATATTTCGGATATTTCGAAAACTGCAAGGGAACTTGTGCAAAATGTGACTCACTGCCGCTTTCAAGACTTGGCATATGTTGGGTATAAAAAGTCGTAATTTCAAACTACGAATACGTGCACAGAGCCAGAATTTGCCTCCAAAATATGTCTCAGGGGCCGAAATTGGGTTGTTTTGGATATTTTGAAAACTGCAGTGAGGTTTGGGACAAATATGACCAAACGTCGCTTTCAGTACTTGGCATATGTTGGGTATATAAAGTCATAATTTCAAACTGAGAATACGTGCAGAGAGCATATGTTGGGTATAAAAAGTCGTAATTTCAAACTGGGAATACCTGCATAGAGCCAGAATTTGGCTCCAAAGTATTGCTCAGTCCTCGAAATTCGGATGTTTGGGATATTTTGAAAACTGCAGGGGGGGTTTGGGACAACTTTGCCCAAACGCTGCTTTCAGTACTTGGTATATGTTGGGTATAAAAAGTCGTAATTTCACACTGCGAATACGTGCAGAGAGCTTGAATTTTGCTCCAAAATATGGCTTAAGCCTCGAAAGTGGGATGTTTGGGATATTTTGAAAACTGCAGGAGAGTTTGTGGAAAATGTGACTCACTGCTGCTTTCAGTACTTGTTATATGTTGTGTATAAAAAGTCGAAATTTCAAACCTGCGAATATGTGCAGAGAGCCAGAATTTGGCGCCAAAATATGGCTCAGGCGTCGAAATTGGGATATTTGGGATATTTTGAAAACTGCAGGGGAGTTTGTACTAAATGTGACTCACTGCCGCTTTCAGGACTTGGCATAGGTTATGTATAAAATGTCGCAATTTCAAACCGCGAATACGTGCATAGAGCCAGAATTTGGATCCAAAATATTGCTCATGCCTCGAAATTGGGATGTTTGGGATATTTTGAAAACTGCAGGGGAGTTTGTGCTAAATGTGACTCACTGCTGCTTTCAGTACTTGGCATATGTTGGGTATAAAAATTCGTAATTTCAAACTGCGAATACATGCAGAGAGCCAGAATTTGGCTCCAAAATATGGCTAAGGTGTCGAAATTGGGATACTTGGGTTATTTCGAAAACTGCAAGGGAGTTTGTGCAAAATGTGACTCACTGCCGCTTTCAGGACTTGGCATATTTTGGGTACAAAAAGTCGTAATTTCAAACTGTGAATAAGTGCAGAGAGCCAGAACTTGGCTCCAAAATATGGCTCCGGCCTCGAAATTGAGATATTTGGGATATTTTGAAAACTGCAGGGGAGTTTGCGCAAAATGTGACTCACTGCCACTTTCAGTACTTGGCAAATGTTGGGTGTAAAAAGTCGTAATTTCAAACTGCGAATACGTGCAGAGAGCCAGAATTTGGCTCCAAAATATTGCTCATGCCTCGAGATTGGGATGTTTGAGATATTTTGAAAACTGCAGTGGGGGTTTGGGACAAATGTGACCAAACGCCGCTATCAGTACTTGGCATATGTTGGGCATAAAAAATTCGTAATTTCAAACTGCGAATACGTGCAGAGAGCCAGAATTTGGCTCCAAAATATTGCTCAGGCCTCGAAATTGGGATATTTGGGATATTTCGTAAACTGCAGGGGAGTTTGTGCGAAATGTGACTCACTGCCACTCTCAGTACTTGGCATATGTTGGGTAAAAAATGTCGTAATTTCAAACCGCGAATACGTGCATAGAGCCAGATTTTGGCTCCAAAATAAGGCTCAGGCCAAGAAATTAGGATGTTTGGGATATTTTGAAAACTGCAGGGAGGTTTGGGACAAATATGACCAAACGGCGCTTTTCAGTACTTGGCATATGTTGGGTATATAAAGTCGTAATTTCAAACTGCGAATTCGTGCAGAGAGCCAGAAATTGGCTCCAAAATATGGCTCAGGCCTCGAAATTAGGTTGTTTGGGATATTTTGAAAAACTACAGGGAGATTTGGGACAAATGTGACCAAACGCTGCTATCAGTACTTGGCATATGTTGGGCATAAAAAAATCGTAATTTCAAACCGCGAATACGTGCATAGAGCCAGATTTTGGCTCCAAAATATGGCTTAGGCCAAGAAATTAAGATATTTGGGATATTTTTGAAAACTGCAGGGGAGTTTGTGCAAAATGTGACTCTCTGCTGCTTTCAGTACTTGGCATATGTTGGGTATAAAAAGTCGTAATTTCAAACTGCGAATACGTGCAGAGAGCCAGTATTTGGCTCCAAAATATGGCTCAGGCCTCGAAATAAGGTTGTTTGGGATATTTTGAAAACTACAGGGAGATTTGGGACACATGTGACCAAACGCCGCTTTCAGAACTTGGCATATGTTGGGTATAAAAAGTAGTAATTTCAAACTGCGAATACGTGCAGAGACCCAGAATTTGGCTCCAAATTATGGCTCAGGCCTCGAAATTGGGATATTTGGGATATTTCGAAAACTGCAGGGGAGTTTGTTCAAAATGTGACTCAAGGCCACTTTCAGGACTTGGCATATGTTGGTTATAAAAATCGTAATTTCAAACTGCGAATACGTGCATAGAGCCAGAATTTGGCTCCAAAAGATGACTCAGTCCTCGAAATTGGGTTGTTTGGGATATTTTGAAAACTGCAGGAGGGATTGAGACAAATGTGACCAAAAGCCGCTTTCAGAACTTGGCATATGTTGGGTATAAAAAGTCGTAATTTCAAACTGCGAATACGTGCAGAGAGCCAGAATTTGGCTCCAAAATATTGCTCAGGCCTCGAAATTGGGATGTGTGGGATATTTTAAAAACTGCAGGAGGGTTTTGGACAAATGTGACCAAACGCAGTTTTCAGTAATTGGCATATGTTGGGTATAAAAAGTCGTAATTTCAAACAGCTAATACGTGCAGAGAGCCAGAATTTGGCTCCAAAATATGGCTCAGGCCTCGAAATTGAGATGTTTGGGATATTTTGAAAACTGCAGGGGGGATTGGGACAAATGTGACCAAACGCCGCTTTCAGTACTTGGCATATGTTGGGTATAAAAAAGTCGTAATTTCAAACTGAGAATACGTGCAGAGACCCAGAATTTGGCTCCAAATTATGGCTCAGGCCTCGAAATTGGGATATTTGGGATGTTTCGAAAACTGCAGGGGAGTTTGTGTGAAATGTGACTCACTGCCGCTTTCAGGACTTGGCATATGTTGCGTATAAAATGTCGTAATTTCAAACCGCGAATACGTGCATAGAGCCAGAATTTGGCTCCATAATATTGCTCAGGCCTCGAAATTGGGATATTTGGGATATTTTGAAAACTGCAGGGAGGTTTGGGACAAATGTAACCAAACGCCGCATTCAGTACTTGGCATATGTTGGGTATAAAAAATTCGTAAATTCAAACTGCGAATACCTGCAGAGAGCCAGAATTTGACTCCAAAATATGGCTCAGGCCTCGAAATTGCGATATTTAGGATATTTCGAAAACTGCAGGGGAGTTTGTGCAAAATGTGACTCACTGCCGCTTTCAGGACTTGGCATATGTTAGGTATAAAAATTCGTAATTTCAAACTGGGAATACGTGCATAGAGCCAGAATTTGGCTCCCAAATATTGCTCAGTCCTCGAAATTGGGATGTTTGGGATATTTTGAAAACTGCAGAGGGATTTGGGACAAATATGACCAAAAGCCGCTTTCAGAACTTATCATATGTTGGGTATAAAAAGTCGTAATTTCAAACTGCGAATACGTGCAGAGAGCTTGAATTTGGATCCAAAATATGGCTCAGGCCTCGAAAGTGGGATGTTTGGGATATTTTGAAAACTGCAGGGGAGTTTGTGCTAAATGTGACTCACTGCTGCTTTCAGTACTTGGCATATGTTGGGTATAAAAAGTCGTAATTTCAAACTGCGAATACGTGCAGAGAGCCAGAATTTGGCTCCAAAATATGACTCAGGCGTCGAAATTAGGATATTTGGGATATTTCGAAAACTGCAGGGGAGTTTGTGCTAAATGTGATTCACTGCTGCTTTCAGGACTTGGCATATGTTGGGTATACAAAATCGTAATTTCAAACTGCGAATACGTGCAGAGAGCCAGAATTTGGCTCCAAAATATGGCTCAGGCGCCGAAATTGGGATGTTTTGGATATTTTGAAAATTGCAGGGGGAATTGGGACAAATGTGACCAACGCCGCTTTCAGTACTTGGCATATGTTGAGTATAAAAAGTCGTAATTTCACACTGCGAATACGTGCAGATAGCCAGAATTTCGCTACAAAATATGGCTCAGGCCTCGAAAGTGGGATGTTTGGGATATTTTGAAAACTGCAGGGGAGTTTGTGCAAAATGTGACTAACTGCTGCTTTCAGTACTTGTAATATGTTGTGTATAAAAAGTCGTAAATTCAAACTGCGAATATGTGCAGAGAGCCAGAATTTGGCGCCAAAATATGGCTCAGGCGTCGAAATTGGGATATTTGGGATATTTTGAAAACTGCAGGAGGGTTTGGGACAAATATGACCAAACGCCGCTTTCAGAACTTCGCATATGTTTGGTATAAAAAGTCGTAATTTCAAACTGCGAATACGTGCAGAGAGCCAGAATTTGGCTCCAAAATATGGATCAGACCTCAAAATTGGGATATTTCGGATATTTCGAAAACTGCAGGGGAGTTTGTGCGAAATGTGACTCACTGCCGCTTTCAGGACTTCGCATATGTTATGTATAAAATGTCGAAATTTCAAACCGTGAATACGTGCATAGAGCCAGATTGTGGATGCAAAATATTGCTCATGCCTCGAGACTGGGATGTTTGGGATATTTTGAAAACTGCAGTGGGGGTTTGGGACAAATGTGACCAAACGCCGCTCTCAGTACTTGGCATATGTTGGGCATAAAAAAGTCGTAATTTCAAACTGCGAATACTTGCAGAGAGCCAGAATTTGGCTCCAAAATATTGCGCAGGCCTCGAAATTGGGATATTTGGGATATTTCGTAAACTGCAGGGGAGTTTGTGCGAAATGTGACTCACTGCCACTCTCAGTACTTGGCATATGTTGGGTAAAAAATGTCGTAATTTCAAACCGCGAATACGTGCATAGAGCCAGATTTTTGCTCCAAAATATGGCTAAGGCCTCGAAATTGGGATGTTTGGGATATTTTGAAATCTGCAGGGGGGGGTTTGGGACAAATGTTACCAAACGTCGCTTTCAGTACTTGGAATATATTGGGTATAAAAAAATCGTAATTTCAAACTTCGAATACGTGCAGAGAGCCAGAGTTTGGCTGCAAAATATGGCTCAGGCCTCGAAATTGGGATGTTTGGGATATTTCGAAAACTGTAGGGGAGTTTGCGCCAAATGTGACTCACTGATGCTTTCAGTACTTGGCATATGTTGGGTATAAAAATCGTAATATCAAAATGCGAATACGTGCATAGAGCCAGAATTTGGCTCCAAAATATTGCTCAGTCCTCGAAATTGGGATGTTTGGGATATTTTGAAAACTGCAGGAGGGTTTGGGACAAATATGACCAAACGCCGCTTTAAGAACTTGGCATATGTTTGGTATAAAAAGTCGTAATTTCAAACTGCGAATACGTGCAGAGAGCTTGAATTTGGCTCCAAAATATGGCTCAGGCGTCGAAATTGGGATATTTAGGATATTTTGAAAACTGCAGGGGAGTTTGTGCAAAATGTGACTCACTGCTTTTTTCAGTACTTGGCATATGTTGGGTATAAAAATTCGTAATTTCAAACTGCGAATAAGTGCAGAGAGCGAGAATTTGGCTCCAAAATATGGCTCAGGCGTCGAAATTGGGATATTTGGGATATTTTGAAAACTGCAGGGGAGTTTGTGCTAAATGCGACTCACTGCTGCTATCAGTACTTGGCATATGTTGGGTATAAAAAGTCGTAATTTCAAACTGCGAATACGTGCAGAGAGCCAGAATTTGGCTCCAAAATATGGCTCAGGGGTCGAAATTGGGATATTTGGGATATTTTGAAAACTGCAGGCGAGTTTGTGCTAAATGTGTCTCACTGCTGCTCTCAGTACTTTGCATATGTTGGGTATAAAAAGTCGTAATTTCAAACTGCGAATACGTGCAGAGAGCCAGAATTTGGCTCCAAAATATGGCTCAGGCCACGAAATAAGGATGTTTGGGATATTTTGAAAACTGCAGGGAGGTTTGGGACAAATATGACCAAACGCCGCTTTCAGTACTTGGCATATGTTGGGTATATAAAGTCGTAATTTCAAACTGCGAATACGTGCAGAGAGCCAGAATTTGGCTCCAAAATATGGCTCAGGCCTCGAAATTAGGTTGTTTGGCATATTTTGAAAACTGCAGGGAGATTTGGGACACATGTGACCAAACGCCGCTTTCAGTACTTGGCATATGTTGGGTATAAAAGTCGCAATTTCAAACTGCGAATACGTACAGAGACACAGAATTTGGCTCCAAATTATGGCTCAGGCCTCGAAATTAGGATATTTGGGATATTTCGAAAACTGCATGAGGGTTTGGGACAAATACGACCAAACGCCGCTTTAAGAACTTGGCATATGTTTGGTATAAAAAGTCGTAATTTCAAACTGCGAATACGTGCAGAGAGCTTGAATTTGGCTCCAAAATATGGCTTTGGCCTCGAAAGTGGGATGTTTGGGATATTTTGAAAACTGCAGGGGAGTTTGTGCAAAATGTGACTCACTGCTGCTTTCAGTACTTGGCATATGTTGGGTATGAAAATTCGTAATTTCAAACTGCGAATACGTGCAGAGAGCCAGAATTTGGCTCCAAAATATGGCTCAGGCGTCGAAATTGGGATATTTGGGATATTTCGAAAACTGCAGGGGAGTTTGTGCTAAATGTGACTCACTGCTATCAGTACTTGGCATATGTTGGGTATAAAAAGTCGTAATTTCAAACTGCGAATACGTGCAGAGAGCCAGAATTTGGCTGCAAAATATGGCTCAGGCGTCGAAATTGGGATATTTGGGATATTTCGAAAACTGCAGGGGAGTTTGTTCAAAATGTGACTCAAGGCCACTTTCAGGACTTGGCATATGTGTGGTATAAAAATTGTAATTTCAAACTGCGAATACGTGCAGAGAGCCAGAATTTGGCTCCAAAATATGACTCAGTCCTCGAAATTGGGATGTTTCGGATATTTTGAAAACTGCAGGAGGGATTGAGACAAATGTGACCAAATGCGGCTTTCAGTACTTGGCATATTTTGGGTATAAAAAAGTCGTAATTTCAAACTGCGAATACGTGCAGAGAGCCAGAATTTGATCCAAAATATGGCTCAGGCCTCGAAATTGGGATATTTGGGAGATTTCAAACACTGCAGGGGAGTTTGTGCAATATGTGACTCACTGCCGCTTTCAGTACCTAGCATATGTTGGGTATAAAAAAGTGGTAATTTCAAACTGCGAACACGTGCAGAGAGCCAGAATTTGGCTAAAAAATATGGATCAGGGGTCGAAAGTGGGATGTTTGGGATATTTTGAAAACTGCAGGAGGGTTTGGGACAAATATGACCAAACGCCGCTTTAAGAACTTGGCATATGTTTGGTATAAAAAGTCGTAATTTCAAACTGCGAATACGTGCAGAGAGCCAGAATTTGGCTCCAAAATATGGCTTAGGCCTCGAAAGTGGGATGTTTGGGATATTTTGAAAACTGCAGGAGGGTTTGGGACAAATATGACCAAACGCCGCTTACAGTACTTGGCATATGTTGGGTATAAAAAGTCGTAATTTCTAACTGCGAATACGTGCAGAGAGCCAGAATTTGGCTCCAAAATATGGCTCAGGCGTCGAAATTGGGATATTTGGGATATTTCGAAAACTGCAGGGTAGTTTGTTCAAAATGTGACTCACTGCCGCTTTCAGTACTTGGCATATGTTGGGTATAAAAAGTCGTAAATTCAAACTGCGAATACGTGCAGAGAGTCAGAATTTGGCTCCAAAATATGGCTCAGGCCTCGAAAGTGGGATGTTTGGGATATTTTGAAAACTGCAGGGGAGTTTGTGCAAAATGTGACTCACTGCTGCTTTCAGGACTTGGCATATGTTGGGTATAAAAATCGTAATTTCAAACTGCGAATACGTGCATAGAGCCGGAATTTGGCTCCAAAATATGACTCAGTCCTCGAAATTGGGATGTTTTG
This sequence comes from Procambarus clarkii, assembly GCF_040958095.1. NCBI lineage: Eukaryota > Metazoa > Arthropoda > Malacostraca > Decapoda > Cambaridae > Procambarus > Procambarus clarkii. The sequence continues at coordinate 132,953 of NC_091185.1, forward strand.
GATATTTTGAAAACTGCAGGAGGTATTGAGACAAATGTGACCAAATGCCGCTTTCAGTACTTGGCATATGTTGGGTATAAAAAAGTCGTAATTTCAAACTGCGAATACGTGCAGAGAGCCAGTATTTGATCCAAAATATGGCTCAGGCCTCGAAATTGGGATATTTGGGAGATTTCGAACACTGCAGGGGAGTTTGTGCAATATGTGACTCACTGCCGCTTTCAGTACCTGGCATATGTTGGGTATAAAAAAGTGGTAATTTCAAACTGCGAATACGTGCAGAGAGCCAGAATTTGATCCAAAATATTGCTGAGGCCTCGAAATTGGGATATTTGGGATATTTCGTAAACTGCAGGGGAGTTTGTGCGAGATGTGACTCACTGCATGCCACTCTCAGTACTTGGCATATGTTGGGTAAAAAATGTCGTAATTTCAAACTGCCAATACGTGCATAGAGCCAGATTTTGGCTCCAAAATATGGCTAAGGCCTCGAAATTGGGATGTTTGGGATATTTTGAAATCTGCAGGGGGGGTTTGGGACAAATGTTACCAAACGCTGCTTTCAGTACTTGGCATATATTGGGTATAAAAAATTCGTAATTTCAAACTGCGAATACGTGCAGAGAGCCAGAGTTTGACTGCAAAATATGGCTCAGGCCTCGAAATTGGGATGTTTGGGATATTTTGAAAACTGCAGGAGGGTTTGGGACAAATACGACCAAACGCCGCTTTAAGAACTTAGCATATGTTTGGTATAAAAATTCGTAATTTCAAACTGCGAATACGTGCAGAGAGCTTGAATTTGGTTCCAAAATATCGCTCAGGCCTCGAAAGTGGGATGTTTGGGATATTTTGAAAACTGCAGGGGAGTTTGTGCAAAATGTGACTCACTGCTGCTTTCAGTACTTGGCATATGTTGGGTATAAAAAGTCGTAATTTCAAACTGCGAATACGTGCAGAGAGCCAGAATTTGGCTCCAAAATATGGCTCAGGCGTCGAAATTGGGATATTTGGGATATTTTGAAAACTGCAGGTTAGTTTGTGCTAAATGTGACTCACTGCTGCTATCAGTACTTGGCATATGTTGGGTATAAAAAGTCGTAATTTTAAACTGCGAATACGTGCAGAGAGCCAGAATTTGGCTCCAAAATATGGCTCAGGCGTCGAAATTGGGATATTTGGGATATTTCGAAAACTGCAGGGGAGTTTGTTCTAAATGTGACTCAAGGCCACTTTCAAGACTTGGCATATGTTGGGTATAAAAATCGTAATTTGAAACTGCGAATACACGCATAGAGCCGGAATTTGGCTCCAAAATATGACTCAGTCCTCGAAATTGGGATGTTTGGGATATTTTGAAAACTGCAGGAGGGATTGAGACAAATGTGACCAAATGCCGCTTTCAGTACTTGGCATATGTTGGGTTTAAAAAAGTCGTAATTTCAAACTGCGAATTCGTGCAGAGAGCCAGAATTTGATCCAAAATATGGCTCAGGCCTCGAAATTGGGATATTTGGGAGATTTCGAACACTGCAGGGAATTTGTGCAATATGTGACTCACTGCCGCTTTCAGTACCTGGCATATGTTGGGTATAAAAAAGTGGTAATTTCAAACTGCGAATACGTGCAGAGAGCCAGAATTTGGCTCCAAAATATGGATCAGGCCTCAAAATTGGGATATTTGGGATATTTCGAAAACTGAAGGGGAGTTTGTGCGAAATGTGAATCACTGCCGCTTTCAGGACTTGGCATAAGTTATGTATAAAATGTCGAAATTTCAAACAACGAATACGTGCATAGAGCCAGAATTTGGATCCAAAATATTGCTCATGCCTCGAGATTGGGATGTTTGGGATATTTTGAAAACTGCAGGAGGGATTGAGACAAATGTGACCAAACGCCGCTCTCCGTACTTGGCATATGTTAGGCATAAAAAAGTCGTAATTTCAAACTGCAAATACGTGCAGAGAGCCAGAATTTGGCTCCAAAATATGGCTAAGGCCTCGAAATTGGGATGTTTGGGATATTTTGAAATCTGCAGGGGGGTTTGGGACAAATGTTACCAAACGCCGCTTTCAGTACTTGGCATATATTGAATATAAAAAATTTGTAATTTCAAACTGCGAATACGTGCAGAGAGCCAGAGTTTGACTGCAAAATATGGCTCAGGCCTCGAAATTGGGATGTTTGGGATATTTCGAAAACTGCAGGGGAGTTGGTGCAAAATGTGACTCACTGATGCTTTCAGTACTTGGCATATGTTGGGTATAAAAATCGTAATATCAAAATGCGAATACGTGCATAGAGCCAGAATTTGGCTCCAAAATATTGATCAGTCCTCGAAATTGGGATGTTTGGGATATTTTGAAAACTGCAGGAGGGTTTGGGACAAATATGACCAAACGCCGCTTTAAGAACATGGCATATGTTTGGTATAAAAAGTCGTAATTTCAAACTGCGAATACGTGCAGAGAGCTTGAATTTGGCTCCAAAATATGGCTCAGGCCTCGAAAGTGGGATGTTTAGGATATTTTGAAAACTGCAGGGGAGTTTGTGCAAAATGTGACTCACTGCTGCTTTCAGTACTTGGCATATGTTGGGTATAAAAAGTCGTAATTTCAAACTGCGAATACGTGCAGAGAGCCAGAATTTGGCTCTAAAATATGGCTCAGGCGCCGAAATTGGGATATTTGGGATATTTTGAAAACTGCAGGGGAGTTTGTGCTAAATGTGACTCACTGCTGCTATCAGTACTTGGAATATGTTGGGTATAAAAAGTCGTAATTTCAAACTGCGAATACGTGCAGAGAGCAAGAATTTGAATCCAAAATATGGCTCAGTCCTCGAAAATGGGATGTTTGGGATATTTTGAAAACTGCAGGAGGGTTTGGGACAAATACGACCAAACGCCGCTTTAAGAACTTGGCATATATTTGGTATAAAAATTCGTAATTTCAAACTGTGAATACGTGCAGAGAGCTTGAATTTGGCTCCAAAATATGGCTCAGGCCTCGAAAGTGGGATGTTTGGAATATTTTGAAAACTGCAGGGAAGTTTGTGCAAAATGTGACTCACTGCTGCTTTCAGTACTTTGCATATGTTGGGTATAAAAAGTCGTAATTTCAAACTGCGAATACGTGCAGAGTGCCAGAATTTGGCTCCAAAATATGGCTCAGGCGTCGAAATTGGGATATTTGGGATATTTTGAAAACTGCAGGGGAGTTTGTGCTAAATGTGACTCACTGCTGCTATCAGTACTTGGCATATGTTGGGTATAAAAAGTCGTAATTTCAAACTGCGAATACGTGCAGAGAGCCAGAATTTGGCTCCAAAATATGGCTCAGGCCACGAAATTAGGATGTTTGGGATATTTTGAAAACTGCAGGGAGGTTTGGGACAAATATGACCAAACGCCGCTTTCAGTACTTGGCATATGTTGGGTATAAAAAGTCGTAATTTCAAACTGCGAATACGTGCAGAGAGCCAGAATTTGACTCCAAAATATGGCTCAGGCCTCAAAAGTGGGATGTTTGGGATATTTTGAAAACTGCAGGGGAGTTTGTGCAAAATGTGACTCACTGCTGCTTTCAGTACTTGGCATATGTTGGGTATAAAAAGTCATAATTTCAAACTGCGAACACGTGCAGAGAGCCAGAATTTGGCTCCAAAATATGGCTCAGGCGTCGAAATTCGGATATTTGGGATATTTCGAAAACTGAAGGGGTGTTTGTTCAAAATGTGACTCAAGGCCACTTTCAGGACTTGGCATATGTTGGGTATAAAAATCGTAATTTCAAACTGCTAATACGTGCATAGAGCCAGAATTTGGCTCCAAAATATGACTCAGGCCTCGAAATTGGGATGTTTGGGATATTTTGAAAACTTTAGGAGGGATTGAGACAAATGTGACCAAATGCCGCTTTCAGTACTTGGCATATGTTGGGTATAAAAAAGTCGTAATTTCAAACTGCGAATACGTGCAGAAAGCCAGAATTTGTTCCAAAACATGGCTCAGGCCTCGAAATTGGGATATTTGTGAGATTTCGAACACTGCACGGGAGTTTGTGCAATATGTGACTCACTGCCGCTTTCAGTACCTGGCATATGTTGGGTATAAAAAAGTGGTAATTTCAAACTGCGAATACGTGCAGAAAGCTAGAATTTGGCTCCAAAATATGGATCAGGCCTCAAAATTGGGATATTTGGGATATTTCGAAAACTGCAGGGGAGTTTGTGCGAAATGTGACTCACTGCCGCTTTCAGGACTTGGCATATGTTATGTATAAAATGTCGAAATTTCAAACCGCGAATACGTGCATAGAGCCAGAATTTGGATCCAAAATATGGCTAAGGTGTCGAAATTGGGATATTTGGGTTATTTCGAAAACTGCAAGGGAGTTTGTGCAAAATGTGACTCACTACTGCTTTCAGGACTTGGCATATTTTGGGTACAAAAAGTCGTAATTTCAAACTGTGAATACGTGCAGAGAGTCAGAATTTGGCTCCAAAATATGGCTCCGGCCTCGAAATTGAGATATTTATGATATTTTGAAAACTGCAGGGGAGTTTGTGCAAAATGTGACTCACTGCTGCTTTCAGTACTTGGCATATGTTGGGTATAAAAATTCGTAATTTCAAACTGCAAATACGTGCAGAGAGCCAGAATTTGGCTCCAAAATATGGCTAAGGTGTCGAAATTGGGATATTTGGGTTATTTCGAAAACTGCAAGGGAGTTTGTGCAAAATGTGACTCACTGCCGCTTTCAGGACTTGGCATATTTTGGGTACAAAAAGTCGTAATTTCAAACTGTGAATACGTGCAGAGAGCCAGAATTTGGCTCCAAAATATGGCTCCGGCCTCGAAATTTAGATATTTGGGATATTTTGAAAACTGCAGGGGAGTTTGCGCAAAATGTGACTCACTGCCACTTTCAGTAATTGGCAAATGTTGGGTTTAAAAAGTCGTAATATCATACTGTGAATTCGTGCAGAGAGCCAAACGTTGGCTCCAAAATATGGCTCAGGTCTCGAAATTGGAATATTTGTGATATTTTGAAAACTGCAGTTGAGTTTGTGCAAAATATGACTCACTGCCGTTTTAAGTACTTGGCATATGTTAGGTATAAAAAGTCCTAATTTAAAACTGCGAATACGTGCAGAGAGCCAGAATTTGGCTCCAAAATATGGCTCAGGCCTCGAAATTGAGATGTTTGGGATATTTTGAAAACTGCAGGGGGGATTGGGACAAATGTGACCAAACGCCGCTTTCAGTACTTGGCATATGTTGGGTATAAAAAAGTCGTAATTTCAAACTGAGAATACGTGCAGAGACCCAGAATTTGGCTCCAAATTATGGCTCAGGCCTCGAAATTGGGATATTTGGGATGTTTCGAAAACTGCAGGGGAGTTTGTGTGAAATGTGATTCACTGCCGCTTTCAGGACTTGGCATATGTTGCGTATAAAATGTCGTAATTTCAAACCGCGAATACGTGCATAGAGCCAGAATTTGGCTCCATAATATTGCTCAGGCCTCGAAATTGGGATATTATGGAATATTTTGAAAACTGCAGGGAGGTTTGGGACAAATGTAACCAAACGCCGCATTCAGTACTTGGCATATGATGGGTATAAAAAATTCGTAATTTCAAACTGCGAATACCTGCAGAGAGCCAGAATTTGGCTCCAAAATATGGCTCAGGCCTCGAAATTGCGATATTTAGGATATTTCGAAAACTGCACGGGAGTTTGTGCAAAATGTGACTAACTGCTGCTTTCAGTACTTGTAATATGTTGTGTATAAAAAGTCGTAAATTCAAACTGCGAATATGTGCAGAGAGCCAGAATTTGGCGTCAAAATATGGCTCAGGCGTCGAAATTGGGATATTTGGGATATTTTGAAAACTGCAGGGGAGTTTGTGCAAAATGTGACTCACTGCTGCTTTCAGTTCTTGGCATATGTTGGGTATAAAAAGTCGTAATTTCAAACTGCGAATACGTGCATAGAGCCAGAATTTGGCTCAAAAATATTGCTCAGTCCTCGAAATTGGGATGTTTGGGATATTTTGAAAACTGCAGGAGGGTTAGGGACAAATATGACCAAACGCCGCTTTCAGAACTTGGCATATGTTTGGTATAAAAAGTAGTAATTTCAAACTGCGAATACGTGCAGAGAGAAAGAATTTGGCTTCAAAATATGGCTCAGGCCTCGAAATTGAGATATTTGGGATATTTTGAAAACTGCAGGCGGGATTATGACAAATGTGACCAAACGCCGCTTTCAGTACCTGGCATTTGTTGGGTATAAAAAAGTGGTAATTTCAAACTGCGAATACGTGCAGAGAGCCAGAATTTGGCTCCAAAATATGGCTCAGGCCTCGTAATTAAGATATTTGGGATATTTTTGAAAACTGCAGGGGAGTTTGTGCAAAATGTGACTCTCTGCTGCTTTCAGTACTTGGCATATGTTGGGTATAAAAAGTCGTAATTTCAAACTGCGAATACGTGCAGAGAGCTAGAATTTGGCTCCAAAATATGGCTCAGGCATCGAAATTAGGATGTTTGGGATATTTTGAAAACTGCAGGGAGGTTTGGGACAAATATGACCAAACGCCGCTTTCAGTACTTGGCATATGTTGGGTATATAAAGTCGTAATTTCAAAATGCGAATACATGCAGAGAGCCAGAATTTGGCTCAGGCCTCGAAATTAGGTTGTTTGGGATATTTTGAAAACTTCAGGGAGATTTGGGACACATGTGACCAAACGCCGCTTTCAGAACTTGGCATATGTTGGGTATAAAAAGTCGTAATTTCAAACTGCGAATACGTGCAGAGACCCAGAATTTGGCTCCAAATTATGGCTCAGGCCTCGAAATTGGGATATTTGGGATATATCGAAAACTGCAGGGGAGTTTGTTCAAAATGTGACTCAAGGCCACTTTCAGGACTTGGCATATGTTGGGTATAAAAATCGTAATTTCAAACTGCGAATATGTGCATAGAGCCAGAATTTGGCTCCAAAATATGGCTCAGGCCTCGAAATTGGGATGTTTGGGATATTTTGAAAACTGCAGGAGGGATTGAGACAAATGTGACGAAACGCCGCTTTCAGTACTTGGCATATGTTGGGTATAAAAAAGTCGTAATTTCAAACTGCGAATACGTGCAGAGAGCCAGAATTTGGCTCCAAAATATGGCTCAGGCCTCGAAATTGGGATGTGTGGGATATTTCGAAAACTGCAGGGGAGTTTGTTCAAAATGTGACTCAAGGCCACTTTCAGGACTTGGCATATGTTGGGTATAAAAAACTTGTAATTTCAAACTGCGAAAACGTGCATAGAGCCAGAGTTTGGCTCCAAAATATGGCTCAGGCCTCGAAATTGAGATGTTTGGGATATTTTGAAAACTGCAGGGGGGATTGGAACAAATGTGACCAACGCCGCTCTCAGTACTTGGCATATGTTGGGTATAAAAAGTCGTAATTTCAAACTGGGAATACGTGCATAGAGCCAGAATTTGGTTCCAAAATATTGCTCTGTCCTCGAAATTGGGATGTTTGGGATATTTTGAAAACTGCAGAGGGATTTGGGACAAATATGACCAAACGCCGCTTTCAGAACTTATCATATGTTGGGTATAAAAAGTCATAATTTCAAACTGCGAAAACGTGCAGAGAGCTTGAATTTGGATCCAAAATATGGCTCAGGCCTCGAAAGTGGGATGTTTGGGATATTTTGAAAACTGCAGGGGAGTTTGTGCTAAATGTGACTCACTGCTGCTTTCAGTACTTGGCATATGTTGGGTATAAAAAGTCGTAATTTCAAACTGCGAATACGTGCAGAGAGCCAGAATTTGGCTCCAAAATATGACTCAGGCGTCGAAATTAGGATATTTGGGATATTTCGAAAACTGCAGGGGAGTTTGTGCTAAATGTGATTCACTGCTGCTTTCAGGACTTGGCATATGTTGGGTATACAAAATCGTAATTTCAAACTGCGAATACGTGCAGAGAGCCAGAATTTGGCTCCAAAATATGGCTCAGGTGTCGAAATTGGGATATTTCGGATATTTCGAAAACTGCAAGGGAGTTTGTGCAAAATGTGACTCACTGCCGCTTTCAAGACTTGGCATATGTTGGGTATAAAAAGTCGTAATTTTAAACTACGAATACCTTCAGAGAGCCAGAATTTGGCTCCAAAATATGGCTCAGGCGCCGAAATTGGGATGTTTTGGATATTTTGAAAACTGCAGGGGGAATTGGGACAAATGTGACCAACGCCGCTTTCAGTACTTGGCATATGTTGAGTATAAAAAGTCGTAATTTCACACTGCGAATACGTGCAGATAGCCAGAATTTCGCTACAAAATATGGCTCAGGCCTCGAATATGGGATGTTTGGGATATTTTGAAAACTGCAAGGGAGTTTGTGCAAAATGTGACTCACTGCTGCTTTCAGTACTTGTAATATGTTGTGTATAAAAAGTCGTAAATTCAAACTGCGAATATGTGCAGAGAGCCAGAATTTGGCGCCAAAATATGGCTCAGGCGTCGAAATTGGGACATTTGGGATATTTTGAAAACTGCAGGGGAGTTTGTGCAAAATGTGACTCACTGCTGCTTTCAGTTCTTGGCATATGTTGGGTATAAAAAGTCGTAATTTCAAACTGCGAATACGTGCATAGAGCCAGAATTTGGCTCAAAAATATTGCTCAGTCCTCGAAATTGGGATGTTTGGGATATTTTGAAAACTGCAGGAGGGTTTGGGACAAATATGACCAAACGCCGCTTTCAGAACTTGGCATATGTTTGGTATAAAAAGTCGTAATTTCAAACTGCAAATACGTGCAGAGAGAAAGAATTTGGCTCCAAAATATGGCTCAGGCCTCGAAATTGAGATATTTGGGATATTTTGAAAACTGCAGGGGGGATTATGACAAATGTGACCAAACGCCGCTTTCAGTACCTGGCATATGTTGGGTATAAAAAAGTGGTAATTTCAAACTGCGAATACGTGCAGAGAGCCAGAATTTGGCTCCAAAATATGGCTCAGGCCTCGTAATTAAGATATTTGGGATATTTTTGAAAACTGCAGGGGAGTTTGTGCAAAATGTGACTCTCTGCTGCTTTCAGTACTTGGCATATGTTGGGTATAAAAAGTCGTAATTTCAAACTGCGAATACGTGCAGAGAGCTAGAATTTGGCTCCAAAATATGGCTCAGGCATCGAAATAAGAATGTTTGGGATATTTTGAAAACTGCAGGGAGGTTTGGGACAAATATGACCAAACGCCGCTTTCAGTACTTGGCATATGTTGGGTATATAAAGTCGTAATTTCAAAATGCGAATACGTGCAGAGAGCCAGAATTTGGCTCCAAAATATGGCTCAGGCCTCGAAATTAGGTTGTTTGGGATATTTTGAAAACTACAGGGAGATTTAGGACACATGTGACCAAACGCCGCTTTCAGAACTTGGCATATGTTGGGTATAAAATGTCGTATTTTCAAACTGCGAATACGTGCAGAGATCCAGAATTTGGCTACAAAATATGGCTCAGGCCTCGAAATTGGGATGTTTGGGATATTTTAAAAACTGCAGAGGAGTTGGCGCAAATTGTGACTCACTACCACTTTCAGTACTTGGCATATGTTGGGTATAAAAATCGTAATATCAAAATGCGAATACGTGCAAAGAGCCCGAATTTGGCTCCAAAATATTGCTCAGTCCTCGAAATTGGGATGTTTGGGATATTTTGAAAACTGCAGGTGGGTTTCGGACAAATACGACCAAACGCCGCTTTAAGAACTTGGCATATGTTTGGTATCAAAAGTCGTAATTTCAAACTGCGAATACGTGCAGAGAGCCTGAATTTGGCTACAAAATATGGTTCAGGCCTCGAAATTGGAATGTTTGGGATATTTTGAAAACTGCAGGGGAGTTTGTGCAAAATGTGACTCACTGCTGCTTTCAGTACTTGGCATATGTTGGGTATAAAAAGTCATAATTTCAAACTGCGAATACGTGCAGAGAGCCAGAATTTGGCTCCAAAATATGGCTCAGGCGTCGAAATTGGGATATTTGGGATATTTTGAAAACTGCTGGGGAGTTTGTGCAAAATGTGACTCACTGCTGCTTTCAGTACTTGGCATATGTTGGGTATAAAAAGTCGTAATTTCAAACTGTGAATACGTGCAGAGAGCCAGAATTTGGCTCCAAAATATGGCTCAGGCGTCGAAATTGGGATATTTGGGATATTTTGAAAACTGCAGGAGAGTTTGTGCTAAATGTGATTCACTGCTGCTATCAGTACTTGGCATATGTTGGGTATAAAAAGTCGTAATTTCAAACTGCGAATACGTGCAGAGAGCCAGAATTTGGCTCCAAAATATGGCTCAGGCGTCGAAATTGGGATATTTGGGATATTTTGAAAACTGCAGGGGAATTTGTGCAAAAGGTGACTTACTGCTGCTTTCAGTACATGGCATATGTTGGGTATAAAACTCGCAATTTAAAACTGCGAATACATGCATAGAGCCAGAATTTGGCTCCAAAATATGGCTCATGCCTTGAAATTGGGATATTTGGAATATTTCGAAAACTGCAGGGGAGTTTGTGCAAAATGTGACTCACTGCCGCTTTCAGGACTTGGCATATGTTGGGTATAAAAAGTCGTTAATTCAAACTGCGAATACGTGCAGAGAGCCAGAATTTGGCTCCAAAATATGGCTCAGGCCTCGTAATTAAGATATTTGGGATATTTTTGAAAACTGCAGGGGAGTTTGTGCAAAATGTGACTCTCTGCTGCTTTCAGTACTTGGCATATGTTGGGTATAAAAAAGTGGTAATTTCAAACTGCGAATACGTGCAGAGAGCTAGAATTTGGCTCCAAAATATGGCTCAGGCATCGAAATTAGGATGTTTGGGATATTTTGAAAACTGCAGGGAGGTTTGGGACAAATATGACCAAACGCCGCTTTCAGTACTTGGCATATGTTGGGTATATAAAGTCGTAATTTCAAAATGCGAATACATGCAGAGAGCCAGAATTTGGCTCAGGCCTCGAAATTAGGTTGTTTGGGATATTTTGAAAACTACAGGGAGATTTGGGACACATGTGACCAAACGCCGCTTTCAGAACTTGGCATATGTTGGGTATAAAAAGTCATAATTTCAAACTGCGAATACGTGCAGAGACCCAGAATTTGGCTCCAAATTATGGCTCAGGCCTCGAAATTGGGATATTTGGGATATATCGAAAACTGCAGGGGAGTTTGTTCAAAATGTGACTCAAGGCCACTTTCAGGACTTGGCATATGTTGGGTATAAAAATCGTAATTTCTAACTGCGAATATGTGCATAGAGCCAGAATTTGGCTCCAAAAGATGACTCAGTCCTCGAAATTGGGATGTTTGGGATATTTTGAAAACTGCAGGAGGGATTGAGACAAATGTGACGAAACGCCGCTTTCAGTACTTGGCATATGTTGGGTATAAAAAAGTCATAATTTCAAACTGCGAATACGTGCAGAGAGCCAGAATTTGGCTCCAAAATATGGCTCAGGCCTCGAAATTGGGATGTGTGGGATATTTCGAAAACTGCAGGGGAGTTTGTTCAAAATGTGACTCAAGGCCACTTTCAGTACTTGGCATATGTTGAGTATAAAAAGTCGTAATTTCACACTGCGAATACGTGCAGATAGCCAGAATTTGGCTCCAAAATATGGCTCAGGCCTCGAAATTGGGATGTGTGGGATATTTTGAAAACTGCAGGAGGGTTTTGGACAAATGTGACCAAACGCAGTTTTCAGTAATTGGCATATGTTGGGTATAACAAGTCGTAATTTCAAACAGCTAATACGTGAAGAGAGCCAGAATTTGGCTCCAAAATATGGCTCAGGCCTCGAAATTGGAATATTTGGGATATATTGAAAACTGCAGGGAGGTTTGGGACTAATGTGACCAAATGCCGCTTTCAGTACTTGGCATATGTTGGGTATAAAAAGTCGTAATTTAAAATTGCGAATACGTGCAGAGAGCCAGAATTTGGCTCCAAAGTATGGCTCAGTTCTCGAAATTGGAATATTTGTGATATTTTGAAAACTGCAGTTGAGTTTGTGCAAAATATGACTCACTGCCGTTTTAAGTACTTGGCATATGTTAGGTATAAAAAGTCCTAATTTAAAACTGCGAATACGTGCAGAGAGCCAGAATTTGGCTCCAAAATATGGCTCAGGCCTCGAAATTGAGATGTTTGGGATATTTTGAAAACTGCAGGGGGGATTGGGACAAATGTGACCAAACGCCGCTTTCAGTACTTGGCATATGTTGAGTATAAAAAAGTCGTAATTTCAAACTGAGAATACGTGCAGAGACCCAGAATTTGGCTCCAAATTATGGCTCAGGCCTCGAAATTGGGATATTTGGGATGTTTCGAAAACTGCAGGGGAATTTGTGTGAAATGTGATTCACTGCCGCTTTCAGGACTTGGCATATGTTGCGTATAAAATGTCGTAATTTCAAACCGCGAATACGTGCATAGAGCCAGAATTTGGCTCCAAAAGATGACTCAGTCCTCGAAATTGGGATGTTTGGGATATTTTGAAAACTGCAGGAGGGATTGAGACAAATGTGACGAAACGCCGCTTTCAGTACTTGGCATATGTTGGGTATAAAAAAGTCGTAATTTCAAACTGCGAATACGTGCAGAGAGCCAGAATTTGGCTCCAAAATATGGCTCAGGCCTCGAAATTGGGATGTGTGGGATATTTCGAAAACTGCAGGGGAGTTTGTTCAAAATGTGACTCAAGGCCACTTTCAGGACTTGGCATATGTTGGGTATAAAAAACTTGTAATTTCAAACTGCGAAAACGTGCATAGAGCCAGAGTTTGGCTCCAAAATATGGCTCAGGCCTCGAAATTGAGATGTTTGGGATATTTTGAAAACTGCAGGGGGGATTGGAACAAATGTGACCAACGCCGCTCTCAGTACTTGGCATATGTTGGGTATAAAAAGTCGTAATTTCAAACTGGGAATACGTGCATAGAGCCAGAATTTGGCTCCAAAATATTGCTCTGTCCTCGAAATTGGGATGTTTGGGATATTTTGAAAACTGCAGAGGGATTTGGGACAAATATGACCAAACGCCGCTTTCAGAACTTATCATATGTTGGGTATAAAAAGTCGTAATTTCAAACTGCGAATACGTGCAGAGAGCTTGAATTTGGATCCAAAATATGGCTCAGGCCTCGAAAGTGGGATGTTTGGGATATTTTGAAAACTGCAGGGGAGTTTGTGCTAAATGTGACTCACTGCTGCTTTCAGTACTTGGCATATGTTGGGTATAAAAAGTCGTAATTTCAAACTGCGAATACGTGCAGAGAGCCAGAATTTGGCTCCAAAATATGACTCAGGCGTCGAAATTAGGATATTTGGGATATTTCGAAAACTGCAGGGGAGTTTGTGCTAAATGTGATTCACTGCTGCTTTCAGGACTTGGCATATGTTGGGTATACAAAATCGTAATTTCAAACTGCGAATACGTGCAGAGAGCCAGAATTTGGCTCCAAAATATGGCTCAGGTGTCGAAATTGGGATATTTCGGATATTTCGAAAACTGCAAGGGAGTTTGTGCAAAATGTGACTCACTGCCGCTTTCAAGACTTGGCATATGTTGGGTATAAAAAGTCGTAATTTTAAACTACGAATACCTTCAGAGAGCCAGAATTTGGCTCCAAAATATGGCTCAGGCGCCGAAATTGGGATGTTTTGGATATTTTGAAAACTGCAGGGGGAATTGGGACAAATGTGACCAACGCCGCTTTCAGTACTTGGCATATGTTGAGTATAAAAAGTCGTAATTTCACACTGCGAATACGTGCAGATAGCCAGAATTTCGCTACAAAATATGGCTCAGGCCTCGAATATGGGATGTTTGGGATATTTTGAAAACTGCAAGGGAGTTTGTGCAAAATGTGACTCACTGCTGCTTTCAGTACTTGTAATATGTTGTGTATAAAAAGTCGTAAATTCAAACTGCGAATATGTGCAGAGAGCCAGAATTTGGCGCCAAAATATGGCTCAGGCGTCGAAATTGGGACATTTGGGATATTTTGAAAACTGCAGGGGAGTTTCTGCAAAATGTGACTCACTGCTGCTTTCAGTTCTTGGCATATGTTGGGTATAAAAAGTCGTAATTTCAAACTGCGAATACGTGCATAGAGCCAGAATTTGGCTCAAAAATATTGCTCAGTCCTCGAAATTGGGATGTTTGGGATATTTTGAAAACTGCAGGAGGGTTTGGGACAAATATGACCAAACGCCGCTTTCAGAACTTGGCATATGTTTGGTATAAAAAGTCGTAATTTCAAACTGCAAATACGTGCAGAGAGAAAGAATTTGGCTCCAAAATATGGCTCAGGCCTCGAAATTGAGATATTTGGGATATTTTGAAAACTGCAGGGGAGTTTGTGCAAAATGTGACTCTCTGCTGCTTTCAGTACTTGGCATATGTTGGGTATAAAAAGTCGTAATTTCAAACTGCGAATACGTGCAGAGAGCTAGAATTTGGCTCCAAAATATGGCTCAGGCATCGAAATTAGAATGTTTGGGATATTTTGAAAACTGCAGGGATGTTTGGGACAAATATGACCAAACGCCGCTTTCAGTACTTGGCATATGTTGGGTATATAAAGTCGTAATTTCAAAATGCGAATACGTGCAGAGAGCCAGAATTTGGCTCCAAAATATGGCTCAGGCCTCGAAATTAGGTTGTTTGGGATATTTTGAAAACTACAGGGAGATTTGGGACACATGTGACCAAACGCCGCTTTCAGAACTTGGCATATGTTGGGTATAAAATGTCGTATTTTCAAACTGCGAATACGTGCAGAGATCCAGAATTTGGCTACAAAATATGGCTCAGGCCTCGAAATTGGGATGTTTGGGATATGTTAAAAACTGCAGAGGAGTTGGCGCAAATTGTGACTCACTACCACTTTCAGTACTTGGCATATGTTGGGTATAAAAATCGTAATATCAAAATGCGAATACGTGCAAAGAGCCCGAATTTGGCTCCAAAATATTGCTCAGTCCTCGAAATTGGGATGTTTGGGATATTTTGAAAACTGCAGGTGGGTTTCGGACAAATACGACCAAACGCCGCTTTAAGAACTTGGCATATGTTTGGTATCAAAAGTCGTAATTTCAAACTGCGAATACGTGCAGAGAGCCTGAATTTGGCTACAAAATATGGTTCAGGCCTCGAAATTGGAATGTTTGGGATATTTTGAAAACTGCAGGGGAGTTTGTGCAAAATGTGACTCACTGCTGCTTTCAGTACTTGGCATATGTTGGGTATAAAAAGTCATAATTTCAAACTGCGAATACGTGCAGAGAGCCAGAATTTGGCTCCAAAATATGGCTCAGGCGTCGAAATTGGGATATTTGGGATATTTTGAAAACTGCTGGGGAGTTTGTGCAAAATGTGACTCACTGCTGCTTTCAGTACTTGGCATATGTTGGGTATAAAAAGTCGTAATTTCAAACTGTGAATACGTGCAGAGAGCCAGAATTTGGCTCCAAAATATGGCTCAGGCGTCGAAATTGGGATATTTGGGATATTTTGAAAACTGCAGGAGAGTTTGTGCTAAATGTGATTCACTGCTGCTATCAGTACTTGGCATATGTTGGGTATAAAAAGTCGTAATTTCAAACTGCGAATACGTGCAGAGAGCCAGAATTTGGCTCCAAAATATGGCTCAGGCGTCGAAATTGGGATATTTGGGATATTTTGAAAACTGCAGGGGAATTTGTGCAAAAGGTGACTTACTGCTGCTTTCAGTACATGGCATATGTTGGGTATAAAACTCGCAATTTAAAACTGCGAATACATGCATAGAGCCAGAATTTGGCTCCAAAATATGGCTCATGCCTTGAAATTGGGATATTTGGAATATTTCGAAAACTGCAGGGGAGTTTGTGCAAAATGTGACTCACTGCCGCTTTCAGGACTTGGCATATGTTGGGTATAAAAAGTCGTTAATTCAATCTGCGAATTTGTGCATAGAGCCAGAATTTGGCTCCAAAATATGGCTCAGGCCTTGAAATTGGGATGTATAGGATATTTTAAAAACTGCAGGGAGGTTTGGGACAAATATGACAAAACGCATTTGCATATGTTGGGTATAAAAAAGTCGTAATTTCAAAATGCGAATACGTGCAGAGAGCCAGAATTTGGCTCCAAAATATGGCTCATGCATCGAAATTGGGATATTTGGGATATTTTGAAAACTACAGGGGAGTTTGTGCAAAATGTGACACACTGCTGCTTTCAGTACTTGGCATATGTTGGGTATAAAAGTCGTATTTTCAAACTGCGAATACGTGCAGAGATCCAGAATTTGACTACAAAATATGGCTCAGGCCTCGAAATTGGGATGTTTGGGATATTTTAAAAACTGCAGAGGAGTTGGCGCAAATTGTGACTCACTGCCACTTTCAGTACTTGGCATATGTTGGGTATAAAAAGTCGTAATATCAAAATATGAATACGTGCAGAGAGCCTGACGTTGGCTCCAAATTATGACTGAGGCCTCGATATTGGGATGTTTGGGATATTTAGAAAACTGCAGGGAGGTTTGGGACAAATGTTACCAAACGCCACTTTCAGTACTTGTCATATGTTGGGCATAAAAAAGTCGCAATTTCAAACTGCGAATACGTGCATAGAGCCAGAATTTAGCTCCAAAATATGGCTCAGGCCTCGAAATTGGGATATTTGGAATATTTCGAAAACTGCAGGGGAGTTTGTGCAAAATGTGACTCACTGCCGCTTTCAGGACTTGGCATATGTTGGGTATAAAAAGTCGTAATTCCAAACTGCGAATACGTGCATAGAGCCAGAATTTGGCTACAAAATATGGTTCAGGCCTCGAAATTGGGATGTTTAGGATATTTTGAAAACTGCAGGAAGGTTTGGGACAAATATGACCAAACGCCGCTTTCAGTACTTGGCATATGTTGGGTATATAAAACCATAATTTCAAACTGCGAATACGTGCAGAGAGCCAGAATTTGGCTCCAAAATATGGCTCAGGCCTCGAAATTGGGATGTTTGAGATATTTTGAAAACTGCAGTGGGGATTGAGACAAATATGACCAAACGCATTGGCATATGTTGGGTATAAAAAAGTCGTAATTCCAAAATGCGAATACGTGCAGAGAGCCAGAATTTGGCTCCAAAATATGGCTCAGCCCTCGATATTGGGATGTTTGGGATATTTTGAAAACTGCAGGGAGGTTTGGGACAAATGTAACCAAACTTCGCTTTCAGTACTTGGCATATGTTGGGTATAAACTAGTCGCAATTTCAAACTGCGAATACGTGCAGAGAGCCAGCATTTTGCTCTAAAACATGGCTAAGGCCTCGAAATTTGGATATTTGGGATATTTTGAAAACTGCAGGGGAGTTTGTGCAAAATGTGACTCACTGCTGCTTTCAGTACTTGGCATATATTTGGGTATAAAAGTTCGTAATTTCAAACTGCGAATACGTGCAGAGAGCCAGAATTTGGCTCCAAAATATGGCTCAGGCTTCGAAATTGGGATATTTGGGATATTTCGAAAACTGCAGGGGAGTTTGTGCAAAATGTGTCTCACTGCCGCTTTCAAGACTTGGAATATGTTGGGTATAAAATGTCGTAATTTCAAACCGCGAAAACGTGCATAGAGCCAAAATTTGCCTCCAAAATATGGCTCAGGCCTCGAAATTGGGATGTTTGGGATATTTTGAAAACTGCAGGGGAGTTTGCGCAAAATGTGACGCACTGCCACTTTCAGTACTTGGCATATGTTGGGTATAAAAAGTCATAATATCAAAATATGAATACGTGCAGAGAGCCAGAATTTGGCTCCAAAATTTTGCCTCAGGCCTCGAAATTGGGATATTTGGGATATTTTGAAAACTGCAGGGAGGTTTCGGACAAATGTGACCAAACGCCACTTTCAGTACTTGGCATATGTTGGGTATATAAAGTCGTAATTTCAAACAGCGAAAACGTGCATAGAGCCAGAATTTGGCTCCAAAATATGGCTCAGGCCTCGAAATTGGGATATTTGGGATATTTCGAAAACTGCATGGGAGTTTTTGTGAAATGTGACTAACTGCCGCTTTCAGGACTTGGCATATGTTGGGTATAAAATATCGTAATTTCAAACAGCGAACACGTGCATAGAGCCAGAATTTGGCTCCAAAATATGGCTCAGGCTTCGAAATTGGGATGTTTGGGATATTTTGAAAACTGCAGGGGGGGGGGGGGTTTGGGACAAATGTCACCAAACGCCGCTTTCAGGACTTGGCATATGTTGGGTATAAAAAAGTCGTAATTTCAAACTGCGAATACGTGCAGAAAGCCAGAATTTGGCTCCAAAATATGGCTCAGGTCTCGAAATTGGGATGTTTGGGATATTTTGAAAACTGCAGGGGGGTTTGCAACAAATTTCACCAAACGCCACTTTCAGTACTTGGCATATGTTGGGTATAAAAAAGTCGTAATTTCAAACTGAGAATACGTGCAGAGAGCCAGAATTTGGCTCCAAAATATAGCTCAGGCCTCAAAATTGGGATATTTGGGATATTTCGAAAACTGTAGGGGAGTTTGTGTGAAATGTGACTCACTGCTGCTTTCAGGACTTGGCATATGTTGGTTATAAAATGTCGTAATTTCAAACCGCGAATACGTGCATAGAGCAAAAATTTGCCTCCAAAATATGGCTAAGGCCTCGAAATTGGGATGTTTGGGAAATTTTGAAAACTACAGGGGAGTTTGCGCAAAATGTGACTCACTGCCACTTTCAGTACTTGGCATATGTTGGGTATAAAAAGTCGTAATATCAAAATATGAATACGTGCAGAGAGCCAGACGTTGGCTCCAAAATATGGCTCAGCCATCGATATTGGGATGTTTGGGATATTTTGAAAACTGCAGGGAGGTTTGGGACAAATATGACCAAACGTCGCTTTCAGTACTTGGCATATGTTGGGTATATAAAACAGTAATTTCAAACTGCGAATACGTGCAGAGTGCCAGAATTTGGCTCCAAAATATGGCTCAGGCCTCGAAATTAGGATGTTTGGGATATTTTGAAAACTGCAGGGAGCTTTGGGACAAATATAACCAAACGCCGCTTTTAGTACTTGGCATAAGTTGGGTATAAAAATTCGTAATTTCAAACTGCGAATACGTGCAGAGAGACAGAATTTGGCTCCAAAACATGGCAAAGGCCACGAAATTGGGATATTTGTGATATTTTGAAAACTGCAGGGGAGTTTGTGCAAAATGTGACTCACTGCTGCTTTCAGTACTTAGCATATGTTGGGTATAAAAAGTCGTAATTTCAAACTGCGAATACGTGCAGAGAGCCAGAATTTGTCTCCAAAACATGGCTCAGGCCTCGAAATTGGTATATTTGGGATATTTCGAAAACTGCAGGGGAGTTTGTGCGAAATGTGACTAACTGCCGCTTTCAGGACTTGGCATATGTTGGGTATAAAAAGTCGTAATATCAAAATATGAATACGTGCAGAGAGCCAGACGTTGGCTCTAAAATATGGCTCAGCCATCGATATTGGGATGTTTAGGATATTTTGAAAACTGCAGGGAGGTTTGGGACAAATATGACCAAACGTCGCTTTCAGTACTTGGCATATGTTGGGTATATAAAACAGTAATTTCAAACTGCGAATACGTGCAGAGTGCCAGAATTTGGCTCCAAAATATGGCTCAGGCCTCGAAATTGGGATGTTTAGGATATTTTAAAAACTGCAGGGAGGTTTGGGACAAATATGACCAAACGCATTTGCATATGTTGGGTATAAAAAAGTCGTAATTTCAAAATGCGAATACGTGCAGAGAGCCAGAATTTGGCTCCAAAATATGGCTCATGCATCGAAATTGGGATATTTGGGATATTTTGAAAACTGCAGGGGAGGTTGTGCAAAATGTGACTCACTGCTGCTTTCAGTACTTGGCATATGTTGGGTATAAAAGACCTATTTTCAAACTGCGAATACGTGCAGAGATCCAGAATTTGGCTACAAAATATGGCTCAGGCCTCGAAATTGGGATGTTTGGGATATTTTAAAAACTGCAGAGGAGTTGGCGCAAATTGTGACTCACTGCCACTTTCAGTACTTGGCATATGTTGGGTATATAAAACCGTAATTTCAAACTGCGAATACGTGCAGAGAGCCTGAATTTGGCTCCAAAATATGGCTCAGGCCTTGAAATTGAGATGTTTGGGATATTTTGAAAACTGCAAGGGAGTTTGCGCAACATGTGACTCACTGCCACTTTCATTACTTGTCATATGTTGGGTATAAAAGGTCGTAATATCAAAACATGAATACGTGCAGAGAGCCAGACGTTGGCTCCGAAATATGACTCAGGCCTCGATATTGGGATGTTTGGGATATTTAGAAAACTGCAGGGAGGTTTGGGAGAAATGTGACCAAACGCCACTTTCAGTACTTGGCTATGTTGGGCATAAAAAAGTCGCAATTTCAAACAGCGAATACGTGCAGAGAGCCAGAATTTGGCTCCAAAACATGGCTAAGGCCACGAAATTGGGATATTTGTGATATTTTGAAAACTGCAGGGGAGTTTGTGCAAAATGTGACTCACTGCTGCTTTCGGTACTTGGCATATGTTGGGTATAACAATTCGTAATTTCAAACTGCGAATACGTGCAGAGAGCCAGAATTTGGCTCCAAAATATGGCTCAGGCCTCGAAATTGGTATATTTGGGATATTTCGAAAACTGCAGGGGAGTTTGTGCGAAATGTGACTAACTGCCGCTTTCAGGACTTGGCATATGTTGGGTATAAAATGTCGTAATTTCAAACCGCGAAAACGTGCGTAGAACCAAAATTTGCCTCCAAAATATGGCTCAGGCCTCGAAATTGGGATGTTTGGGATATTTTGAAAACTGCAGAGGAGTTTCCGCAAAATGTGACTCACTGCCACTTTCAGTACTTGGCATATGTTGGGTTTAAAAATTCGTAATATAAAAATATGAATACGTGCAGAGAGTCAGACGTTGGCTCCAAAATATGGCTCAGCCCTCGATATTGGGATGTTTGGGATATTTTGAAAACTGCAGGGAGGTTTGGGACAAATGTAACCAAACTTCGCTTTCAGTACCTGGCATATGTTGGGTATAAACAAGTCGCAATTTCAAACTGCGAATACGTGCAGAGAGCCAGCATTTTGCTCCAAAACATGGCTAAGGCCTCGAAATTGGGATATTTGGGATATTTTGAAAACTGCAGGGGAGTTTGTGCAAAATGTGACTCACTGCTGCTTTCAGTACTTGGCATATGTTGGGTGTAAAAGTTCGTAATTTCAAACTGCGAATACGTGCAGAGAGCTAGAATTTGGCTCCAAAATATGGCTCAGGCTTCGAAATTGGGATATTTGGGATATTTCGAAAACTGCAGGGGAGTTTGCGCAAAATGTGACTCACTGCCACTTTCAGTACTTGGCATATGTTGGGTATAAAAAGTCGTAATATCAAAATATGAATACGTGCAGAGAGCCAGAATTTGGCTCCAAAATATGCCTCAGGCCTCGAAATTGGGATATTTGGGATATTTTGAAAACTGCAGGGAGGTTTCGGACAAATGTTAATAAACGCCGCATTCAGTACTTGGCATATGTTGCGTATATAAAGTCGTAATTTTAAACTGCCAATACGTGCAGAAAGCCAGAATTTTGCTCCAAACTATGGCTTAGGCCTCGAAATTAGCATGTTTGGGATATTTTGAAAACTGCAGGGAGGTTTGGGACAAATGTTAATAAACGCCGCATTCAGTACTTGGCATTTGTTGGGTATAAAAAGTCGTAATTTCAAACTGCGAATACGTGCTGAGAGCCAGAATTTGGCTCCAAAATATGGCTCAGGCCTCGAAATTGAGATGTTTAGGATATTTTGAAAACTGCAGGGGAGATTGGGACTAATTTGATAAAACGGCGGTTTCAGTACTTGGCATATGTTGAGTATTAAATTCGCAATTTCAAAGTGCCAATACGTGCAGAGACCCAGAATTTGGACCCAAATTATGGCTCAGGCCTCGAAATTGGGATATTTGGGATATTTTTGAAAACGGCATGGGATTTTGTGCCAAATGTGACTCAATGCCGCTCTCAGGACTTGGCATATGTTGGGTATAAAAAAGTCGTAATTTCAAACTGAGAATACGTGCAGAGAGCCAGAATTTGGCTCCAAAATATAGCTCAGGCCTCAAAATTGGAATATTTGGGATATTTCGAAAACTGTAGGGGAGTTTGTGTGAAATGTGACTCACTGCTGCTTTCAGGACTTGGCATATGTTGGTTATAAAATGTCGTAATTTCAAACCGCGAATACGTGCATAGAGCAAAAATTTGCCTCCAAAATATGGCTAAGGCCTCGAAATTGGGATGTTTGGGATATTTTGAAAACTACAGGGGAGTTTGCGCAAAATGTGACTCACTGCCACTTTCAGTACTTGGCATATGTTGGGTATAAAAAGTCGTAATATCAAAATATGAATACGTGCAGAGAGCCAGACGTTGGCTCCAAAATATGGCTCAACCATCGATATTGGGATGTTTGGGATATTTTGAAAACTGCAGGGAGGTTTGGGACAAATATGACCAAACGTCGCTTTCAGTACTTGGCATATGTTGGGTTTATAAAATCGTAATTTCAAACTGCGAATACGTGCAGAGTGCCAGAATTTGGCTCCAAAATATGGCTCAGGCCTCGAAATTAGCATGTTTGGGATATTTTGAAAACTGCAGGGAGCTTTGGGACAAATATGACCAAACTCCGCTTTTAGTACTTGGCATAAGTTGGGTATAAAAAGTCGTAATTTCAAACTGCGAATACGTGCAGAGAGCCAGAATTTGGCTCCAAAACATGGCAAAGGCCACGAAATTGGGATATTTGTGATATTTTGAAAACTGCAGGGGAGTTTGTTCAAAATGTGACTCACTGCTGCTTTCAGTACTTAGCATATGTTGGGTATAAAAAGTCGTAATTTCAAACTGCGAATACGTGCAGAGAGCCAGAATTTGGCTCCAAAATATGGCTCAGGCCTCGAAATTAGCATGTTTGGGATATTTTGAAAACTGCAGGGAGCTTTGGGACAAATGTGACCAAACGCCGCTTTCAGTACTTGGCATAAGTTGGGTATAAAAAGTCGTAATTTCAAACTGCGAATACGTGCAGAGAGCCTGAATTTGGCTCCAAAATATGGCTCAGGCCTTGAAATTGAGATGTTTGGGATATTTTGAAAACTGCAAGGGAGTTTGCGCAACATGTGACTCACTGCCACTTTCATTACTTGTCATATGTTGGGTATAAAAGGTCGTAATATCAAAACATGAATACGTGCAGAGAGCCAGACGTTGGCTCCAAAATATGACTCAGGCCTCGATATTGGGATGTTTGGGATATTTAGAAAACTGCAGGGAGGTTTGGGAGAAATGTGACCAAACGCCACTTTCAGTACTTGGCTTATGTTGGGCATAAAAAAGTCGCAATTTCAAACAGCGAATACGTGCAGAGAGCCAGAATTTGGCTCCAAAACATGGCTAAGGCCACGAAATTGGGATATTTGTGATATTTTGAAAACTGCAGGGGAGTTTGTGCAAAATGTGACTCACTGCTGCTTTCGGTACTTGGCATATGTTGGGTATAAAAATTCTTAATTTCAAACTGCGAATACGTGCAGAGAGCCAGAATTTGGTTCCAAAATATGGCTCAGGCCTCGAAATTGAGATGTTTAGGATATTTTGAAAACTGCAGGGGAGATTGGGACTAATTTGATAAAACGGCGGTTTCAGTACTTGGCATATGTTGAGTATTAAATTCGCAATTTCAAAGTGCCAATACGTGCAGAGACCCAGAATTTGGACCCAAATTATGGCTCAGGCCTCGAAATTGGGATATTTGGGATATTTTTGAAAACGGCATGGGATTTTGTGCCAAATGTGACTCAATGCCGCTCTCAGGACTTGGCATATGTTGGGTATAAAAATTATTAATTTCAAACTGCGAATACGTGCAGAGAGCCAGAATTTGGCTCCAAAATATGACTCAGGCCTCGAAATTGGTATATTTGGGATATTTCGAAAACTGCAGGGGAGTTTGTGCGAAATGTGACTCACTGCCACTTTCAGTACTTGGCATATGTTGGGTATAAAATGTCGTAATTTCAAACCGCGAAAACGTGCATAGAACCAAAATTTGCCTCCAAAATATGGCTCAGGCCTCGAAATTGGTATATTTGGGATATTTTGAAAACTGCAGAGGAGTTTGAGCAAAATGTGACTCACTGCCACTTTCAGTACTTGGCATATGTTGGGTATAAAAGTTCGTAATTTCAAACTGCGAATACGTGCAGAGAGCCAGAATTTGGCTCCAAAATATGGCTCAGGCTTCGAAATTGGGATATTTGGGATATTTCGAAAACTGCAGGGGAGTTTGCGCAAAATGTGACTCACTGCCACTTTCAGTACTTGGCATATGTTGGGTATAAAAAGTCGTAATATCAAAATATGAATACGTGCAGAGAGCCAGAATTTGGCTCCAAAATATGCCTCAGGCCTCGAAATTGGGATATTTGGGATATTTTGAAAACTGCAGGGAGGTTTCGGACAAATGTTAATATACGCCGCATTCAGTACTTGGCATATGTTGCGTATATAAAGTCGTAATTTTAAACTGCCAATACGTGCAGAAAGCCAGAATTTTGCTCCAAACTATGGCTCAGGCCTCGAAATTAGCATGTTTGGGATATTTTGAAAACTGCAGGGAGGTTTGGGACAAATGTTAATAAACGCCGCATTCAGTACTTGGCATTTGTTGGGTATAAAAAGTCGTAATTTCAAACTGCGAATACGTGCTGAGAGCCAGAATTTGGCTCCAAAATATGGCTCAGGCCTCGAAATTGAGATGTTTAGGATATTTTGAAAACTGCAGGGGAGATTGGGACTAATTTGATAAAACGGCGGTTTCAGTACTTGGCATATGTTGAGTATTAAATTCGCAATTTCAAAGTGCCAATGCAGAGACCCAGTATTTGGACCCATATTATGGCTCAGGCCTCGAAATTGGGATATTTGGGATATTTTTGAAAACAGCATGGGAGTTTGTGCCAAATGTGACTCAATGCCGCTCTCAGGACTTGGAATATGTTGGGTATAAAAAGTCGTAATTTCTAACTGCGAATACGTGCAGAGCACCAGAATTTGGCTCCAAAATATGCCTCAGGCCTCGAAATTGGGATATTTGGGATATTTTGAAAACTGCAGGGAGGTTTGGGACATTTGTAACCATTTTCAGTACTTGGCATATGTTGGGTATAAAAAAGTCGTAATTTCAAACCGCGAATACGTGCATAGAGCCAAAATTTGCCTCCAAAATATGGCTAAGGCCTCGAAATTGGGATGTTTGGGATATTTTGAAAACTACAGGGGAGTGTGCGCCAAATGTGTGAATCTGCCACTTTCAGTACGTTGGCTCCAAAATATGGCTCAGCCCTCGATATTGGGATGTTTGGGATATCTTGAAAACTGCAGGGAGGTTTGGGACAAATGTAACCAAACGCCGCTTTCAGTACTTGGCATATGCTGGGTACAAAAATGTCGTAATTTCAAACTGCGAATACGTGCAGAGAGCTTGAATTTGGCTCCAAATTATGACTCAGGCCTCGAAATTGGGATATTGGGATATTTTGTAAACAGAAGGGAGGTTTGGGACAAATGTACCCAAACTTTGCTTTCAGTACTTGGCATATGTTGGGTATAAACAAGTCTCAATTTCAAACTGCGAATACGTGCAGAGAGCCAGCATTTTGCTCCAAAACATGGCTAAGGCCTCGAAATTCGGATATTTAGGATATTTTGAAAACTTCAGGGGAGTTTGTGCAAAATGTGACTCACTGCTGCTTTCAGTACTTGGCATATGTTGGGTATAAAAGTTCGTAATTTCAAACTGCGAATACGTGCAGAGATCCAGAATTTGGCTCCAAAATATGGCTCGGGCTTCGAAATTGGGATATTTGGGATATTTCGAAAACTGCAGGGGAGTTTGTGCAAAATGTGACTCACTGCCGCTTTCAGGACTTGGCATATGTTGGGTATAAAATGTCGTAATTTCAAACCGCGAAAACGTGCATAGAACCAAAATTTGCCTCCAAAATATGGCTCAGGCCTCGAAATTAGGATGTTTGGGATATTTTGAAAACTGCAGAGGAGTTTGCGCAAAATGTGACTCACTGCCACTTTCAGTACTTGGCATATGTTGGGTTTAAAAATTCGTAATATCAAAATATGAATACGTGCAGAGAGTCAGACGTTGGCTCCAAAATATGGCTCAGGCCTCGAAATTAGGATGTTTGGGATATTTTGAAAACTGCAGAGGAGTTTGCTCAAAATGTGACTCACTGCCACTTTCAGTACTTGGCATATGTTGGGTATAAAAAGTCGTAATATCAAAATATGAATACGTGCAGAGAGCCAGAATTTGGCTCCAAAATATGCCTCAGGCCTCGAAATTGGGATATTTGGGATATTTTGAAAACTGCAGGGAGGTTTCGGACAAATGTTAATAAACGCCGCATTCAGTACTTGGCATATGTTGCGTATATAAAGTCGTAATTTTAAACTGCCAATACGTGCAGAAAGCCAGAATTTTGCTCCAAACTATGGCTCAGGCCTCGAAATTAGCATGTTTGGGATATTTTGAAAACTGCAGGGAGGTTTGGGACAAATGTTAATAAACGCCGCATTCAGTACTTGGCATTTGTTGGGTATAAAAAGTCGTAATTTCAAACTGCGAATACGTGCTGAGAGCCAGAATTTGGCTCCAAAATATGGCTCAGGCCTCGAAATTGAGATGTTTAGGATATTTTGAAAACTGCAGGGGAGATTGGGACTAATTTGATAAAACGGCGGTTTCAGTACTTGGCATATGTTGAGTATTAAATTCGCAATTTCAAAGTGCCAATACGTGCAGAGACCCAGAATTTGGACCCAAATTATGGCTCAGGCCTCGAAATTGGGATATTTGGGATATTTTTGAAAACGGCATGGGATTTTGTGCCAAATGTGACTCAATGCCGCTCTCAGGACTTGGCATATGTTGGGTATAAAAAAGTCGTAATTTCAAACTGAGAATACGTGCAGAGAGCCAGAATTTGGCTCCAAAATATAGCTCAGGCCTCAAAATTGGGATATTTGGGATATTTCGAAAACTGTAGGGGAGTTTGTGTGAAATGTGACTCACTGCTGCTTTCAGGACTTGGCATATGTTGGTTATAAAATGTCGTAATTTCAAACCGCGAATACGTGCATAGAGCAAAAATTTGCCTCCAAAATATGGCTAAGGCCTCGAAATTGGGATGTTTGGGATATTTTGAAAACTACAGGGGAGTTTGCGCAAAATGTGACTCACTGCCACTTTCAGTACTTGGCATATGTTGGGTATAAAAAGTCGTAATATCAAAATATGAATACGTGCAGAGAGCCAGACGTTGGCCCCAAAATATGGCTCAACCATCGATATTGGGATGTTTGGGATATTTTGAAAACTGCAGGGAGGTTTGGGACAAATATGACCAAACGTCGCTTTCAGTACTTGGCATATGTTGGGTATATAAAACCGTAATTTCAAACTGCGAATACGTGCAGAGTGCCTGAATTTGGCTCCAAAATATGGCTCAGGCCTCGAAATTAGCATGTTTGGGATATTTTGAAAACTGCAGGGAGCTTTGGGACAAATATGACCAAACTCCGCTTTTAGTACTTGGCATAAGTTGGGTATAAAAAGTCGTAATTTCAAACTGCGAATACGTGCAGAGAGCCAGAATTTGGCTCCAAAACATGGCAAAGGCCACGAAATTGGGATATTTGTGATATTTTGAAAACTGCAGGGGAGTTTGTGCAAAATGTGACTCACTGCTGCTTTCAGTACTTAGCATATGTTGGGTATAAAAAGTCGTAATTTCAAACTGCGAATACGTGCAGAGAGCCAGAATTTGGCTCCAAAATATGGCTCAGGCCTCGAAATTAGCATGTTTGGGATATTTTGAAAACTGCAGGGAGCTTTGGGACAAATGTGACCAAACGCCGCTTTCAGTACTTGGCATAAGTTGGGTATAAAAAGTCGTAATTTCAAACTGCGAATACGTGCAGAGAGCCTGAATTTGGCTCCAAAATATGGCTTAGGCCTTGAAATTGAGATGTTTGGGATATTTTGAAAACTGCAAGGGAGTTTGCGCAACATGTGACTCACTGCCACTTTCATTACTTGTCATATGTTGGGTATAAAAGGTCGTAATATCAAAACATGAATACGTGCAGAGAGCCAGACGTTGGCTCCAAAATATGACTCAGGCCTCGATATTGGGATGTTTGGGATATTTAGAAAACTGCAGGGAGGTTTGGGAGAAATATGACCAAACGCCACTTTCAGTACTTGGCTTATGTTGGGCATAAAAAAGTCGCTATTTCAAACAGCGAATACGTGCAGAGAGCCAGAATTTGGCTCCAAAACATGGCTAAGGCCACGAAATTGGGATATTTGTGATATTTTGAAAACTGCAGGGGAGTTTGTGCAAAATGTGACTCACTGCTGCTTTCGGTACTTGGCATATGTTGGGTATAAAAATTCTTAATTTCAAACTGCGAATACGTGCAGAGAGCCAGAATTTGGCTCCAAAATATGGCTCAGGCCTCGAAATTGAGATGTTTAGGATATTTTGAAAACTGCAGGGGAGATTGGGACTAATTTGATAAAACGGAGGTTTCAGTACTTGGCATATGTTGAGTATTAAATTCGCAATTTCAAAGTGCTAATACGTGCAGAGACCCAGAATTTGGACCCAAATTATGGCTCAGGCCTCGAAATTGGGATATTTGGGATATTTTTGAAAACGGCATGGGATTTTGTGCCAAATGTGACTCAATGCCGCTCTCAGGACTTGGCATATGTTGGGTATAAAAATTCTTAATTTCAAACTGCGAATACGTGCAGAGAGCCAGAATTTGGCTCCAAAATATGGCTCAGGCCTCGAAATTGGTATATTTGGGATATTTCGAAAACTGCAGGGGAGTTTGTGCGAAATGTGACTAACTGCCGCTTTCAGGACTTGGCATATGTTGGGTATAAAATGTCGTAATTTCAAACCTCGAAAACGTGCATAGAACCAAAATTTGCCTCCAAAATATGGCTCAGGCCTCGAAATTGGGATATTTGGGATATTTTGAAAACTGCAGAGGAGTTTGCGCCAAATGTGACTCACTGCCACTTTCAGTACTTGGCATATGTTGGGTTTAAAAATTCGTAATATCAAAAGATGAATACGTGCAGAGAGTCAGACGTTAGCTCCAAAATATGGCTCAGCCCTCGATATTGGGATGTTTGGGATATTTTGAAAACTGCAGGGAGGTTTGGGACAAATGTAACCAAACTTCGCTTTCAGTACTTGGCATATGTTGGGTATAAACAAGTCGCAATTTCAAACTGCGAATACGTGCAGAGAGCCAGCATTTTGCTCCAAAACATGGCCAAGGCCTCGAAATTGGGATATTTGGGATATTTTGAAAACTGCAGGGGAGTTTGTGCAAAATGTGACTCACTGCTGCTTTCAGTACTTGGCATATGTTGGGTATAAAAGTTCGTAATTTCAAACTGCGAATACGTGCAGAGAGCCAGAATTTGGCTCCAAAATATGACTCAGGCTTCGAAATTGGGATATTTGGGATATTTCGAAAACTGCAGGGGAGTTTGCGCAAAATGTGACTCACTGCCACTTTCAGTACTTGGCATATGTTGGGTATAAAAAGTCGTAATATCAAAATATGAATACGTGCAGAGAGCCAGAATTTGGCTCCAAAATATGCCTCAGGCCTCGAAATTGGGATATTTGGGATATTTTGAAAACTGCAGGGAGGTTTCGGACAAATGTTAATAAACGCCGCATTCAGTACTTGGCATATGTTGCGTATATAAAGTCGTAATTTTAAACTGCCAATACGTGCAGAAAGCCAGAATTTTGCTCCAAACTATGGCTCAGGCCTCGAAATTAGCATGTTTGGGATATTTTGAAAACTGCAGGGAGGTTTGGGACAAATGTTAATAAACGCCGCATTCAGTACTTGGCATTTGTTGGGTATAAAAAGTCGTAATTTCAAACTGCGAATACGTGCTGAGAGCCAGAATTTGGCTCCAAAATATGGCTCAGGCCTCGAAATTGAAATGTTTAGGATATTTTGAAAACTGCAGGGGAGATTGGGACTAATTTGATAAAACGGCGGTTTCAGTACTTGGCATATGTTGAGTATTAAATTCGCAATTTCAAAGTGCCAATGCAGAGACCCAGAATTTGGACCCATATTATGGCTCAGGCCTCGAAATTGGGATATTTGGGATATTTTGAAAACTGCAGGGAGGTTTGGGACATTTGTGACCATTTTCAGTACTTGGCATATGTTGGGTATAAAAAGTCG
>NC_091185.1:179003-181503 GCF_040958095.1 Procambarus clarkii
ACTCTCCATGGTGTATAGTAGGTCATTGGAAATGGGAGACCTACCGGAAATATGGAAGACTGCTATGTAGTACCAATACTTAAAAAGGGTGACAGACAAGAGGCACTGAACTACAGGCCAGTGTCCTTAACTTGTATACCATGCAAGGTGATGGAGAAGATTGTGAGAAAAAACCTAGTAACACATCTGGAGAGAAGAGACTTCGTTACAACCCATCAACATGTGTTCAGGGAGGGTAAATCTTGCCTTACAGGCTTGATAGAATTCTACGATCAGGTGACAAAGATAAGGCAAGAAAGAGAAGAATGGGCGGACTGCGTTTTTTTGGACTGTCGGAAAGCCTTTGACACAGTACCCCATAAAAGGTTGATGCATAAGCTGGAGAAACAGGCAGGAGTAACTAGTAGGACGCTCCAGTGGATAAGGGAGTACCTAAGCAATAAGAAGCAGAGAGTTATAGTGAGGGTTGAGACCTCAGAATGGCGTGAAGGCACCAGTGGAGTCCCACAGGGCTCTGTGCTTGGACCTATGCTGTTTCTGATATACGTAAATGATCTCCCAGAGGGCATAAACTCATTCCTCTCAATGTTTGCTGACGACGCCAAAATTATGAGAAGGATTAGGACAGAGGAGGACAGCTTGAGGCTTCAAGAAGACCTGGACAAGCTGCAGGAATGGTCGAACAAATGGCTGTTAGAGTTTAACCCAAGCAAATGGAATGTAATGAAGATAGGGGTAGGAAGCAGGAGACCAGATACAAGGTATCACTTGGGAGATGAAATACTTCAAGAGTCAGAGAGAGAGAAAGACCTGGGGGTTGATATCACGCCAGACCTCTCCCCTGAAGCTCATATCAAAAGGATAACATCAGCAGCATATGCCAGGTTGGCTAAATAAGAACGGCCTTTAGAAACTTGTGTAAGGAATCTTTCAGAACATTATATACCACATATGTCAGACCAATCTTGGAGTATGCGGCTCCAGCATGGAGTCCATATCTAGTCAAGCATAAAACTAAACTGGAAAAAGTTCAAAGGTTTGCCACCAGACTAGTACCCGAGCAGAGAGGCATAAGCTACGAGGAGAGACTACGGGAATTGAACCTCACTTCGTTGGAAGACAGAAGAGTTAGGGGGGACATGATCAACACATTCAAGATTCTCAAGGGAATTGACAGGGTTGATAAAGAGAGGCTATTTAACACTAGGGGAGCCGGTCGGCCGAGCGGACAGCACGCGGGACTTGTGATCCTGTGGTCCTGGGTTCGATCCCAGGAGCCGGCGAGAAACTATGGGCAGAGTTTCTTTCACCCTATGCCCCTGTTACCTAGCAGTAAAATAGGTACCTGGGTGTTAGTCAGCTGTCACGGGCTGCTTCCTGGGGGTGAAGGCTTGGTCGAGGACCGGGCCACTGGGACACTAAAGCCCCGAAATCATCTCAAGATAACCTCAAGATAAGGGGCACACGCACTAGGGGACACAGGTGGAAACTGAGTGCCCAAATGAGCCACAGAGATATAAGAAAAAACTTTTTTAGTGTCAGTGGTTGACAAATGGAATGCATTAGGCAGTAATGTGGAGAAGGCTGACTCCATACACAGTTTCAAGTGTAGATATGATAGAGCACAATAGGCTCAAGAAACTGTACACCTGTTGATTGACGGTTGAGAGGTGGGACCACAGAGCCAGAGCTCAACCCCCGCAAGAACAACTAGGTGAGTACACACACACACACACACACACACACACACACACGCACGCACACGCACGCACACACACACACACACAAACAAACACACACACACACACATTGGGTAAGTACACACACACACACACACACACACTCAAACACACAAACACACACACACACATACACACACACGTACACACACACACACACACACTCAAACACAAACACACACACACACATACACACACACACACACACACACACACACACACACACGCACGCACACGCACGCACACACACACACACACACACACACAAACACACACACACACACATTAGGTGAGTACACACACACACACACACACACACTCAAACACAAACACACACACACACATACACACACACACACACACACACACACACACACACACACACACGCACGCACACGCACGCACACACACACACACACACACACACACAAACACACACACACACACATTAGGTGAGTACACACACACACACACACACACACTCAAACACACAAACACACACACACACATACACACACACGCACACACACACACACACACACACACACACACACACACACACACACACACACACACACACACACACACACACACTGGAAGCAACCTGTAACAGCTGTTTAAATCCCAGGTACCTATTTACTGCTAGGTAAATGGGGCAACAGGGTGAAACAAACTGCCCAGTTTCGTTTCTGCCATCACCGGAGGATCGAACACGGACGCTAGGATTACGAGTCGAGAGCGCTGTCTACTCAGCTGTCAGG
>NC_091185.1:186503-189003 GCF_040958095.1 Procambarus clarkii
TCACTAATATGTTCCTTTTACAATTAACACACAGATAATTACCGTACACATGTCAGTCCAATTGCAGGTACACATAGACACACATAGCTGCACTTGTCTGTCGCTCCTGATAATAGTATACATAGGTATACACACAAAACAGTCCTTTATCAACTAATGTGTGTGTGTGTGTTTGTGTGTGTATTTACTCCTTGTATTTATTATTTGTGTCTACAAAATTGAGTTATTAGCTCTTGGACCCCGCCTCTCAAACAAATGTATTTTTCATTTTTTATATCTACTACATTTATTTTTCACTAACATACAAACACACACAGGTACAGGTACACAAAGAATGACAAAGAGGCGTGTGAAGAACTCAACAAAAGGTTCCAGGAGGTCTTTACAATAGAACACGGAGAAGTCACGGCGCTAGGAGAGGTGGCAGCAAACCAGGTGACCTTGGAAAGGTTCGAAATTACAAGAGATGAGGTCAAGAAGCACCTATTGGAGCTGGATGTGAGAAAAGCTGTTGGGCCGGATGGAATCTCACCATGGGTATTGAAAGAGTGTGCAGGAGCACTTTGCTTGCCACTCTCCATAGTGTATAGTAGGTCATTGGAAATGGGAGACCTACCGGAAATATGGAAGACTGCTAATGTAGTACCAATACTTAAAAAGGGTGACAGACAAGAGGCACTGAACTACAGGCCAGTGTCCTTAACTTGTATACCATGCAAGGTGATGGAGAAGATTGTGAGAAAAAACCTAGTAACACATCTGGAGAGAAGAGACTTCGTTACAACCCATCAACATGTGTTCAGGGAGGGTAAATCTTGCCTTACAGGCTTGATAGAATTCTACGATCAGGTGACAAAGATAAGGCAAGAAAGAGAAGAATGGGCGGACTGCGTTTTTTTGGACTGTCGGAAAGCCTTTGACACAGCACCCCATAAAAGGTTGATGCATAAGCTGGAGAAACAGGCAGGAGTAACTAGTAGGGCGCTCCAGTGGATAAGGGAGTACCTAAACAATAAGAAGCAGAGAGTTATAGTGAGGGTTGAGACCTCAGAATGGCGTGAAGGCACCAGTGGAGTCCCACAGGGCTCTGTGCTTGGACCTATGCTGTTTCTGATATACGTAAATGATCTCCCAGAGGGCATAAACTCATTCCTCTCAATGTTTGCTGACGACGCCAAAATTATGAGAAGGATTAGGACAGAGGAGGACAGCTTGAGGCTTCAAGAAGACCTGGACAAGCTGCAGGAATGGTCGAACAAATGGCTGTTAGAGTTTAACCCAAGCAAATGGAATGTAATGAAGATAGGGGTAGGAAGCAGGAGACCAGATACAAGGTATCACTTGGGAGATGAAATACTTCAAGAGTCAGAGAGAGAGAAAGACCTGGGGGTTGATATCACGCCAGACCTCTCCCCTGAAGCTCATATCAAAAGGATAACATCAGCAGCATATGCCAGGTTGGCTAAACAAGAACGGCCTTTAGAAACTTGTGTAAGGAATCTTTCAGAACATTATATACCACATATGTCAGACCAATCTTGGAGTATGCGGCTCCAGCATGGAGTCCATATCTAGTCAAGCATAAAACTAAACTGGAAAAAGTTCAAAGGTTTGCCACCAGACTAGTACCCGAGCAGAGAGGCATAAGCTACGAGGAGAGACTACGGGAATTGAACCTCACTTCGTTGGAAGACAGAAGAGTTAGGGGGGACATGATCAACACATTCAAGATTCTCAAGGGAATTGACAGGGTTGATAAAGAGAGGCTATTTAACACTAGGGGAGCCGGTCGGCCGAGCGGACAGCACGCGGGACTTGTGATCCTGTGGTCCTGGGTTCGATCCCAGGCGCCGGCGAGAAACAATGGGCAGAGTTTCTTTCACCCTATGCCCCTGTTACCTAGCAGTAAAATAGGTACCTGGGTGTTAGTCAGCTGTCACGGGCTGCTTCCTGGGGGTGAAGGCTTGGTCGAGGACCGGGCCACTGGGACACTAAAGCCCCGAAATCATCTCAAGATAACCTCAAGATAAGGGGCACACGCACTAGGGGACACAGGTGGAAACTGAGTGCCCAAATGAGCCACAGAGATATAAGAAAAAACTTTTTTAGTGTCAGTGGTTGACAAATGGAATGCATTAGGCAGTAATGTGGAGAAGGCTGACTCCATACACAGTTTCAAGTGTAGATATGATAGAGCACAATAGGCTCAAGAACCTGTACACCTGTTGATTGACGGTTGAGAGGTGGGACCACAGAGCCAGAGCTCAACCCCCGCAAGAACAACTAGGTGAGTACACACACACACACACACACACACACACGCACGCACACGCACGCACACACACACACACACAAACAAACACACACACACACACATTAGGTAAGTACACACACACACACACACACACACACTCAAACACACAAACACACACACACACATACACACACACGTACACACACACACACACACACTCAAACACAAACACACACACACACATAC
>NC_091185.1:191503-199003 GCF_040958095.1 Procambarus clarkii
ATACCACATATGTCAGACCAATCTTGGAGTATGCGGCTCCAGCATGGAGTCCATATCTAGTCAAGCATAAAACTAAACTGGAAAAAGTTCAAAGGTTTGCCACCAGACTAGTACCCGAGCAGAGAGGCATAAGCTACGAGGAGAGACTACGGGAATTGAACCTCACTTCGTTGGAAGACAGAAGAGTTAGGGGGGACATGATCAACACATTCAAGATTCTCAAGGGAATTGACAGGGTTGATAAAGAGAGGCTATTTAACACTAGGGGAGCCGGTCGGCCGAGCGGACAGCACGCGGGACTTGTGATCCTGTGGTCCTGGGTTCGATCCCAGGCGCCGGCGAGAAACAATGGGCAGAGTTTCTTTCACCCTATGCCCCTGTTACCTAGCAGTAAAATAGGTACCTGGGTGTTAGTCAGCTGTCACGGGCTGCTTCCTGGGGGTGAAGGCTTGGTCGAGGACCGGGCCACTGGGACACTAAAGCCCCGAAATCATCTCAAGATAACCTCAAGATAAGGGGCACACGCACTAGGGGACACAGGTGGAAACTGAGTGCCCAAATGAGCCACAGAGATATAAGAAGAAACTTTTTTAGTGTCAGTGGTTGACAAATGGAATGCATTAGGCAGTAATGTGGAGAAGGCTGACTCCATACACAGTTTCAAGTGTAGATATGATAGAGCACAATAGGCTCAAGAACCTGTACACCTGTTGATTGACGGTTGAGAGGTGGGACCACAGAGCCAGAGCTCAACCCCCGCAAGAACAACTAGGTGAGTACACACACACACACACACACACACACACACACACACGCACGCACACGCACGCACACACACACACACACAAACAAACACACACACACACACATTAGGTAAGTACACACACACACACACACACACACTCAAACACACAAACACACACACACACATACACACACACGTACACACACACACACACACACTCAAACACAAACACACACACACACATACACACACACACACACACACACACACACACACACACACACGCACGCACACGCACGCACACACACACACACACACACACACACAAACACACACACACACACATTAGGTGAGTACACACACACACACACACACACACTCAAACACACAAACACACACACACACATACACACACACGCACACACACACACACACACACACACACACACAAGGTATCATTTGGGAGAGGAAATTCTTCAGGAGTCAGAGAAGGAAAAAGACTTGGGGGTTGATATCACGCCAGACCTGTCTCCTGCAGCACATATCAAGCGGATAACATCAGCGGCATATGCCAGGCTGGCCAACATACGAACGGCATTCAGAAACTTGTGTAAAGAATCATTCAGAACTTTGTATACCACATATGTCAGGCCAATCCTGGAGTATGCAGCCCCAGCATGGAGTCCATATCTAGTCAAGGATAAGACTAAACTGGAAAAGGTTCAAAGGTTTGCCACCAGACTAGTACCCGAGCTGAGAGGTATGAGCTACGAGGAGAGACTACGGGAATTAAACCTCACTTCGCTGGAAGACAGAAGAGTTAGGGGGGACATGATCACCACTTTCAAGATTCTGAAGGGGATTGATAGGGTAGATAAAGACAGTCTATTTAACACAAGGGGAACACGCACAAGGGGACACAGGTGGAAACTGAGTGCCCAAATGAGCCACAGAGATATTAGAAAGAACTTTTTTAGTGTCAGAGTGGTTGACAAATGGAATGCATTAGGGGGTGATGTGGTGGAGGCTCACTCCATACACAGTTTCAAGTGTAGATATGACAGAGCCCGATAGGCTCAGGAATCTGTACACCTGTTGATTGACGGTTGAGAGGCGGGACCAAAGAGCCAGAGCTCAACCCCCGCAAACACAACTAGCTGAGTACAACTAGGTGAGTACACACACACACACACACACACACACACACACACACAGGAAGCAACCTGTAACAGCTGTTTAAATCCCAGGTACCTATTTACTGCTAGGTAAATGGGGCAACAGGGTGAAACAAACTGCCCAGTTTCGTTTCTGCCATCACCGGAGGATCGAACACGGACGCTAGGATTACGAGTCGAGAGCGCTGTCTACTCAGCTGTCAGGCCCCGTAGTGCGTGTATTCGTCAAAAACATAATTTGGGAGAGGTTAAGGGAAAGGAATGATGCTTCCTGGGTTGGAGGGTTGGTGTGAGGTTAGTCACTTAGTGGCCTTGGACCTGTGGGGGAGGTCGGGTGGGCGGGGGGTTGCCAGTTATGAATTTAATGAATGAATTTGTTAAGACAGGGTATTTATGTAAAAGACGCTGGGAAGAGATAGTAACAAAAGTGTTCCTGACTGATGTGAGGTAGTGTGTGATTGACTTGTATGTTAGAAAAATTAATGCATACATGAAAATTACCTGTTCTTTGAAAATGTTTCTTTGTAAAATAAGTACAAGTTGTTTTGTAAACAAAATATGATTATTTTTCTTTAATAAACACACATGAGCACAAATGGCCCTCGGGAGTCCGAGAGATTGAGAGCGAACTAAAAATAGTAACAAAAAATGAGACAATGATGGGATACTATGTAATTCAAACATAAACTTGTTAACCATGTAAATTACAGTACCACTAAACACGCGTACACGTACATATGTCAATCAATTTACATAAATAAACATTCACTAATATGTTCCCTTAACAACGGACACAGATAATTACCGTACACGTGTCAGTCCAATTGCAGGTACACAAAGACACACATAGCTGCACTTGTCTGTCGCTCCTGACAATAGTAAACATGTAACAAAAAATGTGACAATGATGGGACACTATGTCATTCACACGTACACACGCTAACATTATAAATTACATTAACACTAAACACGCGTACATGTATATATGTCAATCAATTTACTTAAATAAACATTCACTAATATGTTCCTTTTACAATTAACACACAGATAATTACCGTACACATGTCAGTCCAATTGCAGGTACACATAGACACACATAGCTGCACTTGTCTGTCGCTCCTGATAATAGTATACATAGGTATACACACAAAACAGTCCTTTATTAACTAATGTGTGTGTGTGTGTGTTTGTGTGTGTATTTACTCCTTGTATTTATTATTTGTGTCTACAAAATTGAGTTATTAGCTCTTGGACCCCGCCTCTCAAACAAATGTATTTTTCATTTTTTATATCTACTACATTTATTTTTCACTAACATACAAACACACACAGGTACAGGTACACAAAGAATGACAAAGAGGCGTGTGAAGAACTCAACAAAAGGTTCCAGGAGGTCTTTACAATAGAACACGGAGAAGTCACGGCGCTAGGAGAGGTGGCAGCAAACCAGGTGACCTTGGAAAGGTTCGAAATTACAAGAGATGAGGTCAAGAAGCACCTATTGGAGCTGGATGTGAGAAAAGCTGTTGGGCCGGATGGAATCTCACCATGGGTATTGAAAGAGTGTGCAGGAGCACTTTGCTTGCCACTCTCCATAGTGTATAGTAGGTCATTGGAAATGGGAGACCTACCGGAAATATGGAAGACTGCTAATGTAGTACCAATACTTAAAAAGGGTGACAGACAAGAGGCACTGAACTACAGGCCAGTGTCCTTAACTTGCATACCATGCAAGGTGATGGAGAAGATTGTGAGAAAAAACCTAGTAACACATCTGGAGAGAAGAGACTTCGTTACAACCCATCAACATGTGTTCAGGGAGGGTAAATCTTGCCTTACAGGCTTGATAGAATTCTACGATCAGGTGACAAAGATAAGGCAAGAAAGAGAAGAATGGGCGGACTGCGTTTTTTTGGACTGTCGGAAAGCCTTTGACACAGTACCCCATAAAAGGTTGATGCATAAGCTGGAGAAACAGGCAGGAGTAACTAGTAGGGCGCTCCAGTGGATAAGGGAGTACCTAAGCAATAAGAAGCAGAGAGTTATAGTGAGGGTTGAGACCTCAGAATGGCGTGAAGGCACCAGTGGAGTCCCACAGGGCTCTGTGCTTGGACCTATGCTGTTTCTGATATACGTAAATGATCTCCCAGAGGGCATAAACTCATTCCTCTCAATGTTTGCTGACGACGCCAAAATTATGAGAAGGATTAGGACAGAGGAGGACAGCTTGAGGCTTCAAGAAGACCTGGACAAGCTGCAGGAATGGTCGAACAAATGGCTGTTAGAGTTTAACCCAAGCAAATGGAATGTAATGAAGATAGGGGTAGGAAGCAGGAGACCAGATACAAGGTATCACTTGGGAGATGAAATACTTCAAGAGTCAGAGAGAGAGAAAGACCTGGGGGTTGATATCACGCCAGACCTCTCCCCTGAAGCTCATATCAAAAGGATAACATCAGCAGCATATGCCAGGTTGGCTAAATAAGAACGGCCTTTAGAAACTTGTGTAAGGAATCTTTCAGAACATTATATACCACATATGTCAGACCAATCTTGGAGTATGCGGCTCCAGCATGGAGTCCATATCTAGTCAAGCATAAAACTAAACTGGAAAAAGTTCAAAGGTTTGCCACCAGACTAGTACCCGAGCAGAGAGGCATAAGCTACGAGGAGAGACTACGGGAATTGAACCTCACTTCGTTGGAAGACAGAAGAGTTAGGGGGGACATGATCAACACATTCAAGATTCTCAAGGGAATTGACAGGGTTGATAAAGAGAGGCTATTTAACACTAGGGGAGCCGGTCGGCCGAGCGGACAGCACGCGGGGCTTGTGATCCTGTGGTCCTGGGTTCGATCCCAGGCGCCGGCGAGAAACAATGGGCAGAGTTTCTTTCACCCTATGCCCCTGTTACCTAGCAGTAAAATAGGTACCTGGGTGTTAGTCAGCTGTCACGGGCTGCTTCCTGGGGGTGAAGGCTTGGTCGAGGACCGGGCCACTGGGACACTAAAGCCCCGAAATCATCTCAAGATAACCTCAAGATAAGGGGCACACGCACTAGGGGACACAGGTGGAAACTGAGTGCCCAAATGAGCCACAGAGATATAAGAAAAAACTTTTTTAGTGTCAGTGGTTGACAAATGGAATGCATTAGGCAGTAATGTGGAGAAGGCTGACTCCATACACAGTTTCAAGTGTAGATATGATAGAGCACAATAGGCTCAAGAACCTGTACACCTGTTGATTGACGGTTGAGAGGTGGGACCACAGAGCCAGAGCTCAACCCCCGCAAGAACAACTAGGTGAGTACACACACACACACACACACACACACACGCACGCACACGCACGCACACACACACACACACAAACAAACACACACACACACACATTAGGTAAGTACACACACACACACACACACACACACTCAAACACACAAACACACACACACACATACACACACACGTACACACACACACACACACACTCAAACACAAACACACACACACACATACACACACACACACACACACACACACACACACACACACACACACACGCACGCACACGCACGCACACACACACACACACACACACACACAAACACACACACACACACATTAGGTGAGTACACACACACACACACACACACACTCAAACACACAAACACACACACACACATACACACACACGCACACACACACACACACACACACACACACACACACACACACACACACACACACACACACACACAGGAAGCAACCTGTAACAGCTGTTTAAATCCCAGGTACCTATTTACTGCTAGGTAAATGGGGCAACAGGGTGAAACAAACTGCCCAGTTTCGTTTCTGCCATCACCGGAGGATCGAACACGGACGCTAGGATTACGAGTCGAGAGCGCTGTCTACTCAGCTGTCAGGCCCCGTAGTGCGTGTATTCGTCAAAAACATAATTTTGGAGAGGTTAAGGGAAAGGAATGATGCTTCCTGGGTTGGAGGGTTGGTGTGAGGTTAGTCACTTAGTGGCCTTGGACCTGTGGGGGAGGTCGGGTGGGCGGGGGGTTGCCAGTTATGAATTTAATGAATGAATTTGTTAAGATAGGGTATTTATGTAAAAGACGCTGGGAAGAGATAGTAACAAAAGTGTTCCTGACTGATGTGAGGTAGTGTGTGATTGACTTGTATGTTAGAAAAATTAATGCATACATGAAAATTACCTGTTCTTTGAAAATGTTTCTTTGTAAAATAAGTACAAGTTGTTTTGTAAACAAAATATGATTATTTTTCTTTAATAAACACACATGAGCACAAATGGTCCTCGGGAGTCCGAGAGATTGAGAGCGAACTAAAAATAGTAACAAAAAATGAGACAATGATGGGATACTATGTAATTCAAACATAAACTTGTTAACCATGTAAATTACAGTACCACTAAACACGCGTACACGTACATATGTCAATCAATTTACATAAATAAACATTCACTAATATGTTCCCTTAACAACGGACACAGATAATTACCGTACACATGTCAGTCCAATTGCAGGTACACATAGACACACATAGCTGCACTTGTCTGTCGCTCCTGATAATAGTATACATA
Source organism: Procambarus clarkii (assembly GCF_040958095.1). Classification (NCBI taxonomy): domain Eukaryota; kingdom Metazoa; phylum Arthropoda; class Malacostraca; order Decapoda; family Cambaridae; genus Procambarus; species Procambarus clarkii. The sequence goes on from NC_091185.1 coordinate 198,029, forward strand.
GGTATACACACAAAACAGTCCTTTATCAACTAATGTGTGTGTGTGTGTGTTTGTGTGTGTATTTACTCCTTGTATTTATTATTTGTGTCTACAAAATTGAGTTATTAGCTCTTGGACCCCGCCTCTCAAACAAATGTATTTTTCATTTTTTATATCTACTACATTTATTTTTCACTAACATACAAACACACACAGGTACAGGTACACAAAGAATGACAAAGAGGCGTGTGAAGAACTCAACAAAAGGTTCCAGGAGGTCTTTACAATAGAACACGGAGAAGTCACGGCGCTAGGAGAGGTGGCAGCAAACCAGGTGACCTTGGAAAGGTTCGAAATTACAAGAGATGAGGTCAAGAAGCACCTATTGGAGCTGGATGTGAGAAAAGCTGTTGGGCCGGATGGAATCTCACCATGGGTATTGAAAGAGTGTGCAGGAGCACTTTGCTTGCCACTCTCCATAGTGTATAGTAGGTCATTGGAAATGAGAGACCTACCGGAAATATGGAAGACTGCTAATGTAGTACCAATACTTAAAAAGGGTGACAGACAAGAGGCACTGAACTACAGGCCAGTGTCCTTAACTTGTATACCATGCAAGGTCATGGAGAAGATTGTGAGAAAAAACCTAGTAACACATCTGGAGAGAAGAGACTTCGTTACAACCCATCAACATGTGTTCAGGGAGGGTAAATCTTGCCTTACAGGCTTGATAGAATTCTACGATCAGGTGACAAAGATAAGGCAAGAAAGAGAAAAATGGGCGGACTGCGTTTTTTTGGACTGTCGGAAAGCCTTTGACACAGTACCCCATAAAAGGTTGATGCATAAGCTGGAGAAACAGGCAGGAGTAACTAGTAGGGCGCTCCAGTGGATAAGGGAGTACCTAAGCAATAAGAAGCAGAGAGTTATAGTGAGGGTTGAGACCTCAGAATGGCGTGAAGGCACCAGTGGAGTCCCACAGGGCTCTGTGCTTGG
>NC_091185.1:206503-211503 GCF_040958095.1 Procambarus clarkii
AGGGTTGGTGTGAGGTTAGTCACTTAGTGGCCTTGGACCTGTGGGGGAGGTCGGGTGGGCGGGGGGTTGCCAGTTATGAATTTAATGAATGAATTTGTTAAGATAGGGTATTTATGTAAAAGACGCTGGGAAGAGATAGTAACAAAAGTGTTCCTGACTGATGTGAGGTAGTGTGTGATTGACTTGTATGTTAGAAAAATTAATGCATACATGAAAATTACCTGTTCTTTGAAAATGTTTCTTTGTAAAATAAGTACAAGTTGTTTTGTAAACAAAATATGATTATTTTTCTTTAATAAACACACATGAGCACAAATGGTCCTCGGGAGTCCGAGAGATTGAGAGCGAACTAAAAATAGTAACAAAAAATGAGACAATGATGGGATACTATGTAATTCAAACATAAACTTGTTAACCATGTAAATTACAGTACCACTAAACACGCGTACACGTACATATGTCAATCAATTTACATAAATAAACATTCACTAATATGTTCCCTTAACAACGGACACAGATAATTACCGTACACGTGTCAGTCCAATTGCAGGTACACAAAGACACACATAGCTGCACTTGTCTGTCGCTCCTGACAATAGTAAACATGTAACAAAAAATGTGACAATGATGGGACACTATGTCATTCTTACGTACACACGCTAACATTATAAATTACATTAACACTAAACACGCGTACATGTATATATGTCAATCAATTTACGTAAAAAAACATTCACTAATATGTTCCTTTTACAATTAACACACAGATAATTACCGTACACATGTCAGTCCAATTGCAGGTACACATAGACACACATAGCTGCACTTGTCTGTCGCTCCTGATAATAGTATACATAGGTATACACACAAAACAGTCCTTTATCAACTAATGTGTGTGTGTGTGTGTTTGTGTGTGTATTTACTCCTTGTATTTATTATTTGTGTCTACAAAATTGAGTTATTAGCTCTTGGACCCCGCCTCTCAAACAAATGTATTTTTCATTTTTTATATCTACTACATTTATTTTTTACTAACATACAAACACACACAGGTACAGGTACACAAAGAATGACAAAGAGGCGTGTGAAGAACTCAACAAAAGGTTCCAGGAGGTCTTTACAATAGAACACGGAGAAGTCACGGCGCTAGGAGAGGTGGCAGCAAACCAGGTGACCTTGGAAAGGTTCGAAATTACAAGAGATGAGGTCAAGAAGCACCTATTGGAGCTGGATGTGAGAAAAGCTGTTGGGCCGGATGGAATCTCACCATGGGTATTGAAAGAGTGTGCAGGAGCACTTTGCGTGACACTCTCCATAGTGTATAGTAGGTCATTGGAAATGGGAGACCTACCGGAAATATGGAAGACTGCTAATGTAGTACCAATACTTAAAAAGGGTGACAGACAAGAGGCACTGAACTACAGGCCAGTGTCCTTAACTTGTATACCATGCAAGGTGATGGAGAAGATTGTGAGAAAAAACCTAGTAACACATCTGGAGAGAAGAGACTTCGTTACAACCCATCAACATGTGTTCAGGGAGGGTAAATCTTGCCTTACAGGCTTGATAGAATTCTACGATCAGGTGACAAAGATAAGGCAAGAAAGAGAAGAATGGGCGGACTGCGTTTTTTTGGACTGTCGGAAAGCCTTTGACACAGTACCCCATAAAAGGTTGATGCATAAGCTGGAGAAACAGGCAGGAGTAACTAGTAGGGCGCTCCAGTGGATAAGGGAGTACCTAAGCAATAAGAAGCAGAGAGTTATAGTGAGGGTTGAGACCTCAGAATGGCGTGAAGGCACCAGTGGATTCCCACAGGGCTCTGTGCTTGGACCTATACTGTTTCTGATATACGTAAATGATCTCCCAGAGGGCATAAACTCATTCCTCTCAATGTTTGCTGACGACGCCAAAATTATGAGAAGGATTAGGACAGAGGAGGACAGCTTGAGGCTTCAAGAAGACCTGGACAAGCTGCAGGAATGGTCGAACAAATGGCTGTTAGAGTTTAACCCAAGCAAATGGAATGTAATGAAGATAGGGGTAGGAAGCAGGAGACCAGATACAAGGTATCACTTGGGAGATGAAATACTTCAAGAGTCAGAGAGAGAGAAAGACCTGGGGGTTGATATCACGCCAGACCTCTCCCCTGAAGCTCATATCAAAAGGATAACATCAGCAGCATATGCCAGGTTGGCTAAATAAGAACGGCCTTTAGAAACTTGTGTAAGGAATCTTTCAGAACATTATATACCACATATGTCAGACCAATCTTGGAGTATGCGGCTCCAGCATGGAGTCCATATCTAGTCAAGCATAAAACTAAACTGGAAAAAGTTCAAAGGTTTGCCACCAGACTAGTACCCGAGCAGAGAGGCATAAGCTACGAGGAGAGACTACGGGAATTGAACCTCACTTCGTTGGAAGACAGAAGAGTTAGGGGGGACATGATCAACACATTCAAGATTCTCAAGGGAATTGACAGGGTTGATAAAGAGAGGCTATTTAACACTAGGGGAGCCGGTCGGCCGAGCGGACAGCACGCGGGACTTGTGATCCTGTGGTCCTGGGTTCGATCCCAGGCGCCGGCGAGAAACAATGGGCAGAGTTTCTTTCACCCTATGCCCCTGTTACCTAGCAGTAAAATAGGTACCTGGGTGTTAGTCAGCTGTCACGGGCTGCTTCCTGGGGGTGAAGGCTTGGTCGAGGACCGGGCCACTGGGACACTAAAGCCCCGAAATCATCTCAAGATAACCTCAAGATAAGGGGCACACGCACTAGGGGACACAGGTGGAAACTGAGTGCCCAAATGAGCCACAGAGATATAAGAAAAAACTTTTTTAGTGTCAGTGGTTGACAAATGGAATGCATTAGGCAGTAATGTGGAGAAGGCTGACTCCATACACAGTTTCAAGTGTAGATATGATAGAGCACAATAGGCTCAAGAACCTGTACACCTGTTGATTGACGGTTGAGAGGTGGGACCACAGAGCCAGAGCTCAACCCCCGCAAGAACAACTAGGTGAGTACACACACACACACACACACACACACACACACGCACGCACACGCACGCACACACACACACACACACAAACAAACACACACACACACACATTAGGTAAGTACACACACACACACACACACACACTCAAACACACAAACACACACACACACATACACACACACGTACACACACACACACACTCACTCAAACACAAACACACACACACACATACACACACACACACACACACACACACACACACACACACACACACGCACGCACACGCACGCACACAAAACACACACACACACACAAACACACACACACACACATTAGGTGAGTACACACACACACACACACACACACACTCAAACACACAAACACACACACACACATACACACACACGCACACACACACACACACACACACACACACACACACACACACACACACACACACACACACACACAGGAAGCAACCTGTAACAGCTGTTTAAATCCCAGGTACCTATTTACTGCTAGGTAAATTGGGCAACAGGGTGAAACAAACTGCCCAGTTTCGTTTCTGCCATCACCGGAGGATCGAACACGGACGCTAGGATTACGAGTCGAGAGCGCTGTCTACTCAGCTGTCAGGCCCCGTAGTGCGTGTATTCGTCAAAAACATAATTTTGGAGAGGTTAAGGGAAAGGAATGATGCTTCCTGGGTTGGAGGGTTGGTGTGAGGTTAGTCACTTAGTGGCCTTGGACCTGTGGGGGAGGTCGGGTGGGCGGGGGGTTGCCAGTTATGAATTTAATGAATGAATTTGTTAAGATAGGGTATTTATGTAAAAGACGCTGGGAAGAGATAGTAACAAAAGTGTTCCTGACTGATGTGAGGTAGTGTTTGATTGACTTGTATGTTAGAAAAATTAATGCATACATGAAAATTACCTGTTCTTTGAAAATGTTTCTTTGTAAAATTAGTACAAGTTGTTTTGTAAACAAAATATGATTATTTTTCTTTAATAAACACACATGAGCACAAATGGTCCTCGGGAGTCCGAGAGATTGAGAGCGAACTAAAAATAGTAACAAAAAATGAGACAATGATGGGATACTATGTAATTCAAACATAAACTTGTTAACCATGTAAATTACAGTACCACTAAACACGCGTACACGTACATATGTCAATCAATTTACATAAATAAACATTCACTAATATGTTCCCTTAACAACGGACACAGATAATTACCGTACACGTGTCAGTCCAATTGCAGGTACACAAAGACACACATAGCTGCACTTGTCTGTCGCTCCTGACAATAGTAAACATGTAACAAAAAATGTGACAATGATGGGACACTATGTCATTCACACGTACACACGCTAACATTATAAATTACATTAACACTAAACACGCGTACATGTATATATGTCAATCAATTTACTTAAAAAAACATTCACTAATATGTTCCTTTTACAATTAACACACAGATAATTACCGTACACATGTCAGTCCAATTGCAGGTACACATAGACACACATAGCTGCACTTGTCTGTCGCTCCTGATAATAGTATACATAGGTATACACACAAAACAGTCCTTTATCAACTAATGTGTGTGTGTGTGTGTTTGTGTGTGTATTTACTCCTTGTATTTATTATTTGTGTCTACAAAATTGAGTTATTAGCTCTTGGACCCCGCCTCTCAAACAAATGTATTTTTCATTTTTTATATCTACTACATTTATTTTTCACTAACATACAAACACACACAGGTACAGGTACACAAAGAATGACAAAGAGGCGTGTGAAGAACTCAACAAAAGGTTCCAGGAGGTCTTTACAATAGAACACGGAGAAGTCACGGCGCTAGGAGAGGTGGCAGCAAACCAGGTGACCTTGGAAAGGTTCGAAATTACAAGAGATGAGGTCAAGAAGCACCTATTGGAGCTGGATGTGAGAAAAGCTGTTGGGCCGGATGGAATCTCACCATGGGTATTGAAA
>NC_091185.1:216503-218788 GCF_040958095.1 Procambarus clarkii
AGCGGACAGCACGCGGGACTTGTGATCCTGTGGTCCTGGGTTCGATCCCAGGCGCCGGCGAGAAACAATGGGCAGAGTTTCTTTCACCCTATGCCCCTGTTACCTAGCAGTAAAATAGGTACCTGGGTGTTAGTCAGCTGTCACGGGCTGCTTCCTGGGGGTGAAGGCTTGGTCGAGGACCGGGCCACTGGGACACTAAAGCCCCGAAATCATCTCAAGATAACCTCAAGATAAGGGGCACACGCACTAGGGGACACAGGTGGAAACTGAGTGCCCAAATGAGCCACAGAGATATAAGAAAAAACTTTTTTAGTGTCAGTGGTTGACAAATGGAATGCATTAGGCAGTAATGTGGAGAAGGCTGACTCCATACACAGTTTCAAGTGTAGATATGATAGAGCACAATAGGCTCAAGAACCTGTACACCTGTTGATTGACGGTTGAGAGGTGGGACCACAGAGCCAGAGCTCAACCCCCGCAAGAACAACTAGGTGAGTACACACACACACACACACACACACACACACACGCACGCACACGCACGCACACACACACACACACACAAACAAACACACACACACACACATTAGGTAAGTACACACACACACACACACACACACTCAAACACACAAACACACACACACACATACACACACACGTACACACACACACACACTCACTCAAACACAAACACACACATACACACACACACACACACACACACACACACACACACACACGCACGCACACGCACGCACACACACACACACACACACAAACACACACATACACACATTAGGTGAGTACACACACACACACACACACACACTCAAACACACAAACACACACACACACATACACACACACGCACACACACACACACACACACACACACACACACACACACACACACACACACACACACACACACACACACACACACACACACACAGGAAGCAACCTGTAACAGCTGTTTAAATCCCAGGTACCTATTTACTGCTAGGTAAATTGGGCAACAGGGTGAAACAATCTGCCCAGTTTCGTTTCTGCCATCACCGGAGGATCGAACACGGACGCTAGGATTACGAGTCGAGAGCGCTGTCTACTCAGCTGTCAGGCCCCGTAGTGCGTGTATTCGTCAAAAACATAATTTTGGAGAGGTTAAGGGAAAGGAATGATGCTTCCTGGGTTGGAGGGTTGGTGTGAGGTTAGTCACTTAGTGGCCTTGGACCTGTGGGGGAGGTCGGGTGGGCGGGGGGTTGCCAGTTATGAATTTAATGAATGAATTTGTTAAGATAGGGTATTTATGTAAAAGACGCTGGGAAGAGATAGTAACAAAAGTGTTCCTGACTGATGTGAGGTAGTGTGTGATTGACTTGTATGTTAGAAAAATTAATGCATACATGAAATTACCTGTTCTTTGAAAATGTTTCTTTGTAAAATAAGTACAAGTTGTTTTGTAAACAAAATATGATTATTTTTCTTTAATAAACACACATGAGCACAAATGGTCCTCGGGAGTCCGAGAGATTGAGAGCGAACTAAAAATAGTAACAAAAAATGAGACAATGATGGGATACTATGTAATTCAAACATAAACTTGTTAACCATGTAAATTACAGTACCACTAAACACGCGTACACGTACATATGTCAATCAATTTACATAAATAAACATTCACTAATATGTTCCCTTAACAACGGACACAGATAATTACCGTACACGTGTCAGTCCAATTGCAGGTACACAAAGACACACATAGCTGCACTTGTCTGTCGCTCCTGACAATAGTAAACATGTAACAAAAAATGTGACAATGATGGGACACTATGTCATTCACACGTACACACGCTAACATTATAAATTACATTAACACTAAACACGCGTACATGTATATATGTCAATCAATTTACTTAAAAAAACATTCACTAATATGTTCCTTTTACAATTAACACACAGATAATTACCGTACACATGTCAGTCCAATTGCAGGTACACATAGACACACATAGCTGCACTTGTCTGTCGCTCCTGATAATAGTATACATAGGTATACACACAAAACAGTCCTTTATCAACTAATGTGTGTGTGTGTGTGTTTGTGTGTGTATTTACTCCTTGTATTTATTATTTGTGTCTACAAAATTGAGTTATTAGCTCTTGGACCCCGCCTCTCAAACAAATGTATTTTCATTTTTATATCTACTACATTTATTTTTCACTAACATACAAACACACACAGGTACAGGTACACAAAGAATGACAAAGAGGCGTGTGAAGAACTC
>NC_091185.1:219288-243286 GCF_040958095.1 Procambarus clarkii
CACACCACACCAGTATAGACCACCAGTATGGACGGTGAAGCAGGGAACACACAGTATAGACCACCAGTATGGACGGTGAAGCAGGGAACACACACACAGTATAGACCACCAGTATGGACGGTGAAGCAGGGAACACACACAGTATAGACCACCAGTATGGACGGTGAAGCAGGGAACACACACAGTATAGACCACCAGTATGGACGGTGAAGCAGGGAACACAACAGTATAGACCACCAGTATGGACGGTGAAGCAGGGAACACACAGTATAGACCACCAGTATGGACGGTGAAGCAGGGAACACACACAGTATAGACCACCAGTATGGACGGTGAAGCAGGGAACACACAGTATAGACCACCAGTATGGACGGTGAAGCAGGGAACACACCACAGTATAGACCACCAGTATGGACGGTGAAGCAGGGAACACACCAGTATAGACCACCAGTATGGACGGTGAAGCAGGGAACACACACAGTATAGACCACCAGTATGGACGGTGAAGCAGGGAACACACAGTATAGACCACCAGTATGGACGGTGAAGCAGGGAACACACACACAGTATAGACCACCAGTATGGACGGTGAAGCAGGGAACACCACAGTATAGACCACCAGTATGGACGGTGAAGCAGGGAACACACACAGTATAGACCACCAGTATGGACGGTGAAGCAGGGAACACACAGTATAGACCACCAGTATGGACGGTGAAGCAGGGAAAACACACAGTATAGACCACCAGTATGGACGGTGAAGCAGGGAACACACAGTATAGACCACCAGTATGGACGGTGAAGCAGGGAACACACAGTATAGACCACCAGTATGGACGGTGAAGCAGGGACACCACACAGTATAGACCACCAGTATGGACGGTGAAGCAGGGAACACACAGTATAGACCACCAGTATGGACGGTGAAGCAGGGAACACACAGTATAGACCACCAGTATGGACGGTGAAGCAGGGAACACCACACAGTATAGACCACCAGTATGGACGGTGAAGCAGGGAACACACACACAGTATAGACCACCAGTATGGACGGTGAAGCAGGGAACACACACAGTATAGACCACCAGTATGGACGGTGAAGCAGGGAACACACACAGTATAGACCACCAGTATGGACGGTGAAGCAGGGAACACACCACAGTATAGACCACCAGTATGGACGGTGAAGCAGGGAACACCACACAGTATAGACCACCAGTATGGACGGTGAAGCAGGGAACACACACAGTATAGACCACCAGTATGGACGGTGAAGCAGGGAACACCACACAGTATAGACCACCAGTATGGACGGTGAAGCAGGGAACACACCACACAGTATAGACCACCAGTATGGACGGTGAAGCAGGGAACACCACACAGTATAGACCACCAGTATGGACGGTGAAGCAGGGAACACACCACAGTATAGACCACCAGTATGGACGGTGAAGCAGGGAACACACACACAGTATAGACCACCAGTATGGACGGTGAAGCAGGGAACACACACACAGTATAGACCACCAGTATGGACGGTGAAGCAGGGAACACACCACACAGTATAGACCACCAGTATGGACGGTGAAGCAGGGAACACACACACAGTATAGACCACCAGTATGGACGGTGAAGCAGGGAACACACAGTATAGACCACCAGTATGGACGGTGAAGCAGGGAACACACCAACACAGTATAGACCACCAGTATGGACGGTGAAGCAGGGAACACAACAGTATAGACCACCAGTATGGACGGTGAAGCAGGGAACACCACACAGTATAGACCACCAGTATGGACGGTGAAGCAGGGAACACACACACAGTATAGACCACCAGTATGGACGGTGAAGCAGGGAACACACAGTATAGACCACCAGTATGGACGGTGAAGCAGGGAACACACACAGTATAGACCACCAGTATGGACGGTGAAGCAGGGAACACACAGTATAGACCACCAGTATGGACGGTGAAGCAGGGAACACACAGTATAGACCACCAGTATGGACGGTGAAGCAGGGAACACACCAGTATAGACCACCAGTATGGACGGTGAAGCAGGGAACACCACAGTATAGACCACCAGTATGGACGGTGAAGCAGGGAACACACAGTATAGACCACCAGTATGGACGGTGAAGCAGGGAACACACACACAGTATAGACCACCAGTATGGACGGTGAAGCAGGGAACACACACAGTATAGACCACCAGTATGGACGGTGAAGCAGGGAACACACACAGTATAGACCACCAGTATGGACGGTGAAGCAGGGAACACACAGTATAGACCACCAGTATGGACGGTGAAGCAGGGAACACACACAGTATAGACCACCAGTATGGACGGTGAAGCAGGGAACACACAGTATAGACCACCAGTATGGACGGTGAAGCAGGGAACACACAGTATAGACCACCAGTATGGACGGTGAAGCAGGGAACACACACAGTATAGACCACCAGTATGGACGGTGAAGCAGGGAACACACAGTATAGACCACCAGTATGGACGGTGAAGCAGGGAACACACAGTATAGACCACCAGTATGGACGGTGAAGCAGGGAACACACACAGTATAGACCACCAGTATGGACGGTGAAGCAGGGAACACACACAGTATAGACCACCAGTATGGACGGTGAAGCAGGGAACACACAGTATAGACCACCAGTATGGACGGTGAAGCAGGGACACACAGTATAGACCACCAGTATGGACGGTGAAGCAGGGAACACCACACAGTATAGACCACCAGTATGGACGGTGAAGCAGGGAACACACACACAGTATAGACCACCAGTATGGACGGTGAAGCAGGGAACACACACAGTATAGACCACCAGTATGGACGGTGAAGCAGGGAACACACACACAGTATAGACCACCAGTATGGACGGTGAAGCAGGGAACACACCACACAGTATAGACCACCAGTATGGACGGTGAAGCAGGGAACACACACACAGTATAGACCACCAGTATGGACGGTGAAGCAGGGAACACCACACAGTATAGACCACCAGTATGGACGGTGAAGCAGGGAACACACACAGTATAGACCACCAGTATGGACGGTGAAGCAGGGAACACACACACAGTATAGACCACCAGTATGGACGGTGAAGCAGGGAACACACACACAGTATAGACCACCAGTATGGACGGTGAAGCAGGGAACACACAGTATAGACCACCAGTATGGACGGTGAAGCAGGGAACACAACACACAGTATAGACCACCAGTATGGACGGTGAAGCAAGGAACACAACACAGTATAGACCACCAGTATGGACGGTGAAGCAGGGAACACCACACAGAATAGACCACCAGTATGGACGGTGAAGCAGGGAACACAACACACAGTCTAGACCACCAGTATGGACGGTGAAGCAGGGAACACACAGTATAGTCCACCAGTATGGACGCTGAAGCAGGGAACACCACACAGTATAGACCACCAGTATGGACGGTGAAGCAGGGAACACACAGTATAGACCACCAGTAGGACGGTGAAGCAGGGAACACACAGTATAGACCACCAGTAGGACGGTGAAGCAGGGAACACCACACATTATAGACCACCAGTATGGACGGTGAAGCAGGGAACACACAGTATAGACCACCAGTATGGACGGTGAAGCAGGGAACACAACACACAGTATAGACCACCAGTATGGACGGTGAAGCAGGGAACACACCACACAGTATAGACCACCAGTATGGACGGTGAAGCAGGAACACAACACAGTATAGACCACCAGTATGGACGGTGAAGCAGGGAACACACAGTATAGACCACCAGTATGGACGGTGAAGCAGGGAACACCACACAGTCTAGACCACCAGTATGGACGGTGAAGCAGGGAACACACCACACAGTATAGACCACCAGTATGGACAGTGAAGCAGGGAAAAACAACACACAGTCTAGACCACCAGTATGGACGGTGAAGCAGGGAACACAGCACACAGTATAGACCACCAGTATGGACGGTGAAGCAGGAACACCACACAGTATAGACCACCAGTATGGACGGTGAAGCAGGGAACACACAGTATAGACCACCAGTATGGACGGTGAAGCAGGGAACACACAGTATAGACCACCAGTATGGACGGTGAAGCAGGGAACACACAGTATAGACCACCAGTATGGACGGTGAAGCAGGGAACACCACACAGTATAGACCACCAGTATGGACGGTGAAGCAGGGAACACACAGTCTAGACCACCAGTATGGACGGTGAAGCAGGGAACACACAGTATAGACCACCAGTATGGACGGTGAAGCAGGGAACACCACACAGTCTAGACCACCAGTATGGACGGTGAAGCAGGGAACACACCACACAGTATAGACCACCAGTATGGACGGTGAAGCAGGAACACAACACACAGTATAGACCACCAGTATGGACGGTGAAGCAGGGAACACACAGTATAGACCACCAGTATGAACGGTGAAGCGGGGAACACACAGTATAGACCACCAGTATAGACGGTGAAGCAGGGAACACACCACACAGTATAGACCACCAGTATGGACAGTGAAGCAGGGAACACCACACAGTATAGACCACCAGTATGGACGGTGAAGCAGGGAACACACCACACAGTATAGACAACCTGTATGGACGGTGAAGCAGGGAACACACCACACAGTATAGACCACCAGTATGGACAGTGAAGCAGGGAACACACCACACAGTATAGACCACCAGTATGGACGGTGAAGCAGGGAACACACCACACAGTATAGACCACCAGTATGGACGGTGAAGCAGGGAACACACCACACAGTATAGACCACCAGTATGGACGGTGATGCAGGGAACACACCACACAGTATAGACCACCAGTATGGACAGTGAAGCAGGGAACACACCACACCATTATAGACCACCAGTATGGACGGTGAAGCAGGGAACACACAGTATAGACCACCAGTATGGACGGTGAACCAGGGAATACAACACACAGTATAGACCACCAGTATGGACGGTGAAGCAGGGAACACCACACAGTATAGACCACCAGTATGGACGGTGAAGCAGGGAACACACAGTATAGACCACCAGTATGGACGGTGAAGCAGGGAACACACCACACAGTATAGACCACCAGTATGGACGGTGAAGCAAGGAACACAACACAGTATAGACCACCAGTATGGACGGTGAAGCAGGGAACACCACACAGAATAGACCACCAGTATGGACGGTGAAGCAGGGAACACAACACACAGTCTAGACCACCAGTATGGACGGTGAAGCAGGGAACACACAGTATAGTCCACCAGTATGGACGCTGAAGCAGGGAACACCACACAGTATAGACCACCAGTATGGATGGTGAAGCAGGGAACACACAGTCTAGACCACCAGTATGGACGGTGAAGCAGGGAACACACAGTATAGACCACCAGTATGGACGGTGAAGCAGGGAACACACAGTATAGACCACCAGTATGGACGGTGAAGCAGGGAACACCACATATTATAGACCACCAGTATGGACGGTGAAGCAGGGAACACACAGTATAGACCACCAGTATGGACGGTGAAGCAGGGAACACAACACACAGTATAGACCACCAGTATGGACGGTGAAGCAGGGAACACACAGTATAGACCAGCAGTATGGACGGTGAAGCAGGGAACACACAGTATATACCACCAGTATGGACGGTGAAGCAGGGAACACCACACAATCTAGACCACCAGTATGGACGGTGAAGCAGGGAACACACAGTATAGACCACCAGTATGGACGGTGAAGCAGGGAACACAACACACAGTATAGACCATCAGTATGGACGGTGAAGCAGGGAACACACAGTATAGACCACCAGTATGGACGGTGAAGCAGGGAATACCACACAGTATAGACCACCAGTATGGACGGTGAAGCAGGGAACACACAGTCTAGACCACCAGTATGGACGGTGAAGCAGGGAACACACAGTATAGACCACCAGTATGGACGGTGAAGCAGGGAACACAACACACAGTATAGACCACCAGTATGGACGGTGAAGCAGGGAACACACAGTATAGACCACCAGTATGGACGGTGAAGCAGGAACACAACACAGTATAGACCACCAGTATGGACGGTGAAGCAGGGAACACACAGTATAGACCACCAGTATGGACGGTGAAGCAGGGAACACACAGTATAGACCACCAGTATGGACGGTGAAGCAGGGAACACCACACAGTATAGACCACCAGTATGGACGGTGAAGCAGGGAACACACAGTCTAGACCACAAGTATGGACGGTGAAGTAGGGAACACACAGTATAGACAACCAGTATTGACGGTGAAGCAGGGAACACCACACAGTCTAGACCACTAGTATGGACGGTGAAGCAGGGAACACACCACACAGTATAGACCACCAGTATGGACGGTGAAGCAGGGAACACACAGTATAGACCACCAGTATGGACGGTGAAGCGGGGAACACACAGTATAGACCACCAGTATAGACGGTGAAGCAGGGAACACACCACACAGTATAGACCACCAGTATGGACAGTGAAGCAGGGAACACCACACAGTATAGACCACCAGTATGGACGGTGAAGCAGGGAACACACCACACAGTATAGACAACCAGTATGGACGGTGAAGCAGGGAACACACCACACAGTATAGACCACCAGTATGGACGGTGAAGCAGGGAACACACCACACAGTATAGACCACCAGTATGGACGGTGAAGCAGGGAACACACCACACAGTATAGACCACCAGTATGGACGGTGAAGCAGGGAACACACCACACAGTATAGACCACCAGTATGGACGGTGATGCAGGGAACACACCACACAGTATAGACCACCAGTATGGACAGTGAAGCAGGGAACACACCACACCAGTATAGACCACCAGTATGGACGGTGAAGCAGGGAACACACAGTATAGACCACCAGTATGGACGGTGAAGCAGGGAACACAACACACAGTATAGACCACCAGTATGGACGGTGAAGCAGGGAACACAACACACAGTATAGACCACCAGTATGGACGGTGAAGCAAGGAACACAACACAGTATAGACCACCAGTATGGACGGTGAAGCAGGGAACACAACACACAGTCTAGACCACCAGTATGGACGGTGAAGCAGGGAACACACAGTATAGACCACCAGTATGGATGGTGAAGCAGGGAACACCACACAGTATAGACCACCAGTATGGATGGTGAAGCAGGGAACACACAGTATAGACCACCAGTATGGACGGTGAAGCGGGGAACACACAGTATAGACCACCAGTATAGACGGTGAAGCAGGGAACACACCACACAGTATAGACCACCAGTATGGACAGTGAAGCAGGGAACACCACACAGTATAGACCACCAGTATGGACGGTGAAGCAGGGAACACACCACACAGTATAGACAACCAGTATGGACGGTGAAGCAGGGAACACACCACACAGTATAGACCACCAGTATGGACGGTGAAGCAGGGAACACACCACACAGTATAGACCACCAGTATGGACGGTGAAGCAGGGAACACACCACACAGTATAGACCACCAGTATGGACGGTGAAGCAGGGAACACACCACACAGTATAGACCACCAGTATGGACGGTGATGCAGGGAACACACCACACAGTATAGACCACCAGTATGGACAGTGAAGCAGGGAACACACCACACCAGTATAGACCACCAGTATGGACGGTGAAGCAGGGAACACACAGTATAGACCACCAGTATGGACGGTGAAGCAGGGAACACAACACACAGTATAGACCACCAGTATGGACGGTGAAGCAGGGAACACAACACACAGTATAGACCACCAGTATGGACGGTGAAGCAAGGAACACAACACAGTATAGACCACCAGTATGGACGGTGAAGCAGGGAACACAACACACAGTCTAGACCACCAGTATGGACGGTGAAGCAGGGAACACACAGTATAGACCACCAGTATGGACGGTGAAGCAGGGAACACCACACAGTATAGACCACCAGTATGGATGGTGAAGCAGGGAACACACAGTCTAGACCACCAGTATGGACGGTGAAGCAGGGAACACACAGTATAGACCACCAGTATGGACGGTGAAGCAGGGAACACACAGTATAGACCACCAGAATGGACGGTGAAGCAGGGAACACCACACATTATAGACCACCAGTATGGACGGTGAAGCAGGGAACACACAGTATAGACCACCAGGGAAGGGAGAGGAGGTGGAGGAGTGGCCCTGCTGATAAGGAAGGACTGGAGTTTTGATGAGATGGAAATTCCGGGCTGTGACGGATTCAGAGATTACATAACAGGAACTATAACAATGGGTGGACCTAAGATAATAGTGACAGTCATTTACAACCCTCCCCTAAATGACAGAAGACCTAGACAGGAGTTTGATAGGAACAACATGGCAACCATTAATATAATAGAGAGAGCAGCTTCAGTTGCCTGCAGGAATGGCTCAAGACTCTTAATCATGGGTGATTTCAACCATGGAAAGATAGACTGGGAGAATGAGGACCCACATGGTGGTGCAGATACGTGGCGAGCTAAACTCTTGGAAGTGGCAACAAGGAATTTTCTGAGCCAGCATGTCAAGGAACCCACAAGAATGAGAGGCAATGATGAACCAGCTAGACTCGACTTAATATTCACCCTAAATGAGTCAGAAATAAGGGAAGTCAAAGTTGAAGCCCCCATAGGAATGAGTGACCACAGTGTACTGACCTTTGAGTACTTGGTGGAGGTAGGGATAACCTATCCAAGGATGGGAGTGGAGGGGAAAAGACTGAATTACCGAAGAGGAAAATATGACGAGATGAGGAACTTCCTAATGGGAATACCATGGGAAACAGAACTTAGAGACAAGAATGTGCAGGTCATGATGGATATTGTCACCCAAAAGTGCCAGGAAGCTGCAGACAGGTTTATCCCCGTCCAAAAGGAGAAAAACGAAAAACAACAGAAAAACCCATGGTTCAACCAGGAATGTAAGGTAGCGAAACAACTGAGTAAAAGAACATGGAGAAACTACAGAAATAACAGAACACCAGAGAGCAGGGAGAGGTACCAGAGGGCCAGAAATGAGTACATCAGAGTGAGGAGGGAAGCAGAGAGACAGTTTGAAAATGACATCGCGAGTAAAGCCAAGACCCAACCAAAGCTGCTCCACAGCCATATCAGGAGGAAAACAGCAGTGAAGGAACAAGTGATGAAGCTGCGGAAAGGGGAGAACAGATACACAGAGAATGACAAGGAGGTGTGTGAAGAACTCAACAAGAGATTCCAGGAGGTCTTCACAATAGAACAAGGAGAAGCCCCTGCACTAAATGAGGAGGCGGCAACCTTGGAAACCTTGGAGGAATTTGACCTCACTAGTGATGAGGTCAAAAGGTGTCTGCTGGAGCTAGATGTGACAAAGGCTGTTGGGCCTGATAGAATCTCACCATGGATACTAAAGGAAGGTGCAGAAGCACTAAGTGTGCCACTCTCTATGGTGTATAACAGGTCACTGGAAACAGGAGACTTACCAGAAAGTTGGAAGACAGCTAACGTGGTCCCAATATACAAAAAGGGTGACAGGCAAGAGGCACTGAATTACAGGCCAGTTTCCTTAACTTGTATACCATGCAAGGTGCTGGAGAAGATCGTGAGGAAAAGGCTCGTAGAGCATCTGGAGGGAAATAACTTTGTAACGCACCACCAACATGGGTTCAGAGATGGTAAATCGTGCCTCACAGGGTTAATAGAATTTTATGACCAGGCAACGAAAATTAGGCAGGAAAGAGAAGGGTGGGCCGACTGCATTTTCCTGGATTGCCAAAAAGCCTTCGACACAGTACCCCATAAAAGGCTGTTAAAAAAGTTGGAGCAACAGGCAGGAGTAAAAGGGAAGGTGCTCCAGTGGATAAGGGAGTACTTAAGCAACAGGAAACAGCGAGTAACGGTGAGGGGGAAGACATCAGAGTGGCGAGATGTCACCAGCGGAGTCCCACAGGGCTCAGTACTTGGACCCATCCTGTTTCTAATATATGTGAACGATCTTCCAGAGGGTATAGACTCATTCCTCTCGATGTTTGCTGATGATGCAAAAATTACGAGAAGAATCAAGACGGATGAAGATAGACAGAGACTACAGGATGACCTGGATAAACTGGAGGAATGGTCTAGAAAATGGCTGCTGAAGTTCAACTCTGGAAAGTGTAAGGTGATGAAATTAGGCGAAGGGAGCAGGAGGCTGAACACAAGGTATCATCTGGGAGGGGAAATCCTGCAAGAATCAAATAGAGAGAAGGATCTGGGGGTTGATATCACACCGAACCTGTCCCCAGAGGCCCACATCAAAAGAATATCATCAGCGGCATATGCTAGACTGGCCAACATAAGAACTGCCTTCAGAAACTTGTGTAAGGAATCTTTCAGAACCCTGTATACCACTTATGTAAGACCAATCCTGGAGTATGCAGCTCCAGCCTGGAGTCCATACCTAGTTAAACACAAGAAAAAGTTAGAGAAGATTCAGCGGTATGCCACCAGGCTCGTCCCGGAACTGAGAGGATTGAGCTACGAGGAAAGGCTAAAGGAGCTGAACCTCACATCCCTGGAAAACAGAAGAGTAAGGGGAGACATGATAACCACCTACAAAATTCTCAGGGGAATTGACAGGGTGGACAAAGACAAACTCTTCAGCACGGGTGGGACACGAACAAGGGGACACAGGTGGAAACTTAGTACCCAGATGAGCCACAGAGACGTTAGAAAGAATTTTTTCAGTGTCAGAGTAGTTAATAAATGGAATGCACTAGGAAGTGATGTGGTGGAGGCTGACTCCATACACAGTTTCAAATGTAGGTATGATAGAGCCCAGTAGGCTCAGGAATCTGTACACCAGTTGATTGACAGTTGAGAGGCGGGACCAAAGAGCCAAAGCTCAACCCCCGCAAGCACAATTAGGTGAGTACAATTAGGTGAGTACCAGTATGGACGGTGAAGCAGGGAACACAACACACAGTATAGACCACCAGTATGGACGGTGAAGCAGGGAACACACCACACAGTATAGACCACCAGTATGGACGGTGAAGCAGGAACACAACACAGTATAGACCACCAGTATGGACGGTGAAGCTGGGAACACACAGTATAGACCACCAGTATGGACGGTGAAGCAGGAAACACCACACAGTCTAGACCACCAGTATGGACGGTGAAGCAGGGAACACACCACACAGTATAGACCACCAGTATGGACGGTGAAGCAGGAACACAACACACAGTATAGACCACCAGTATGGACGGTGAAGCAGGGAACACACAGTATAGACCACCAGTATGGACGGTGAAGCAGGGAACACACAGTATAGACCACCAGTATGGACGGTGAAGCAGGGAACACACAGTATAGACCACCAGTATGGACGGTGAAGCAGGGAACACCACACAGTATAGACCACCATTATGGACGGTGAAGCAGGGAACACACAGTCTAGACCACCAGTATGGACGGTGAAGCAGGGAACACACAGTCTAGACCACCAGTATGGACGGTGAAGCAGGGAACACACAGTATAGACCACCAATATGGACGGTGAAGCAGGGAACACCACACAGTATAGACCACCAGTATGGACGGTGAAGAAGGGAACACACAGTATAGACCACCAGTATGGACGGTGAAGCAGGGAACACACAGTATAGACCACCAGTATGGACGGTGAAGCAGGGAACACACCACACAGTATAGACCACCAGTATGGACAGTGAAGCAGGGAACACCCCACAGTATAGACCACCAGTATGGACGGTGAAGCAGGGAACACACCACACAGTATAGACAACCAGTATGGACGGTGAAGCAGGGAACACACCACACAGTATAGACCACCAGTATGGACAGTGAAGCAGGGAACACACCACACAGTATAGACCACCAGTATGGACGGTGAAGCAGGGAACACACCACACAGTATAGACCACCAGTATGGACGGTGAAGCAGGGAACACACCACACAGTATAGACCACCAGTATGGACGGTGAAGCAGGGAACACACCACACAGTATAGACCACCAGTATGGACGGTGAAGCAGGGAACACACCACACAGTATAGACTACCAGTATGGACAGTGACGCAGGGAACACACCACACCAGTATAGACCACCAGTATGGACGGTGAAGCAGGGAACACACCACACCAGTATAGACCACCAGTATGGACGGGAAAGCAGGGAACACACCACACAGTATAGATCACCAGTATGTACAGTGAAGCAGGGAACACCACACAGTATAGACCACCAGTATGGACGGTGAAGCAGGGAACACAGTGTATAGACCACCAGTAAGGACGGTGAAGCAGGGAACACACCACACAGTATAGACCACCAGTATGGACAGTGAAGCAGGGAACACCACACAGTATAGACCACCAGTATGGACGGTGAAGCAGGGAACACACAGTCTAGACCACCAGTATGGACGGTGAAGCAGGGAACACAACACACAGTCTAGACCACCAGTATGGACTGTGAAGCAGGGAACACACCACACAGTCTAGACCACCAGTATGGACAGTGAAGCAGGGAACACCACACAGTATAGACCACCAGTATGGACGGTGAAGCAGGGAACACAACACACAGTCTAGACCACCAGTATGGACGGTGAAACAGGGAACACACAGTCTAGACCACCAGTATGGACAGTGAAGCAGGGAACACCACACAATATAGACCACCAGTATGGACGGTGAAGCAGGGAACACACCACACAGTATAGACCACCAGTATGGACTGTGAAGCAGGGAACACACAGTCTAGACCACCAGTATGGACGGTGAAGCAGGGAACACCACACAGTATAGACCACCAGTATGGACAGTGAAGCAGGGAACACACCACACAGTATAGACCACCAGTATGGACTGTGAAGCAGGGAACACACCACACAGTATAGACCACCAGTATGGACGGTGAAGCAGGGAACACCACACAGTAAAGACCACCAGTATGGACGGTGAAGCAGGGAACACCACACAGTAAAGACCACCAGTATGGACGGTGAAGCAGGGAACACACCACACAGTATAGACCACCAGTATGGACGATGAAGCAGGGAACACACCACACAGTATAGACCACCAGTATGGACTGTGAAGCAGGGAACACACAGTATAGACCACCAGTATGGACGGTGAAGCAGGGAACACACCACACAGTATAGACCACCAGTATGGACGGAGAAGCAGGGAACACACCACACAGTATAGACAACCAGTATGGACGGTGAAGCAGGGAACACAACACACAGTATAGACCACCAGTATGGACGGTGAAGCAGGGAACACAACACACAGTATAGACCACCAGTATGGACTGTGAAGCAGGGAACACACAGTATAGACCACTAATATGGACGGTGAAGCAGGGAACACCACACAGTCTAGACCACCAGTATGGACGGTGAAGCAGGGAACACACCACACAGTATAGACCACCAGTATGGACGGTGAAGCAGGGAACACACCACACAGTATAGACCACCAGTATGGACGGTGAAGCAGGGAACACACCACACAGTATAGACCACCAGTATGGACAGTAAAGCAGGGAACACACCACACAGTATAGACCACCAGTATGGACGGTGAAGCAGGGAACACACCACACAGTATAGACCACCAGTATGGACGGTGAAGCAGGGAACACACAGTATAGACCACCAGTATGGACGGTGAAACAGGGAACACACAGTATAGACCACCAGTATGGACGGTGAAGCAGGGAACACACAGTATAGACCACCAGTATGGACGGTGAAGCAGGGAACACACAGTATAGACCACCAATATGGACGGTGAAGCAGGGAACACCACACAGTATAGACCACCAGTATGGACGGTGAAGAAGGGAACACACAGTATAGACCACCAGTATGGACGGTGAAGCAGGGAACACACAGTATAGACCACCAGTATGAACGGTGAAGCAGGGAACACACCACACAGTATAGACCACCAGTATGGAAAGTGAAGCAGGGAACACCACACAGTATAGACCACCAGTATGGACGGTGAAGCAGGGAACACACCACACAGTATAGACAACCAGTATGGACGGTGAAGCAGGGAACACACCACACAGTATAGACCACCAGTATGGACAGTGAAGCAGGGAACACACCACACAGTATAGACCACCAGTATGGACGGTGAAGCAGGGAACACACCACACAGTATAGACCACCAGTATGGACGGTGAAGCAGGGAACACACCACACAGTATAGACCACCAGTATGGAAGGTGAAGCAGGGAACACACCACACAGTATTGACCACCAGTATGGACGGTGAAGCAGGGAACACACCACACAGTATAGACTACCAGTATGGACAGTGACGCAGGAAACACACCACACCAGTATAGACCACCAGTATGGACGGTGAAGCAGGGAACACACCACACCAGTATAGACCACCAGTATGGACGGGATAGCAGGGAACACACCACACAGTATAGATCACCAGTATGTACAGTGAAGCAGGGAACACCACACAGTATAGACCACCAGAATGGACGGTGAAGCAGGGAACATCAGTGTATAGACCACCAGTATGGACGGTGAAGCAGGGAACACATCACACAGTATAGACCACCAGTATGGACAGTGAAGCAGGGAACACCACACAGTATAGACCACCAGTATGGACGGTGAAGCAGGGAACACACAGTCTAGACCACCAGTATGGACGGTGAAGCAGGGAACACAACACACAGTCTAGACCACCAGTATGGACTGTGAAGCAGGGAACACACAGTCTAGACCACCAGTATGGACAGTGAAGCAGGGAACACCACACAGTATAGACCACCAGTATGGACGGTGAAGCAGGGAACACACCGCACAGTATAGACCACCAGTATGGACTGTAAAGCAGGGAACACACAGTCTAGACCACCAGTATGGACGGTGAAGCAGGGAACACCACACAGTATAGACCACCAGTATGGACAGTGAAGCAGGGAACACACCACACAGTATAGACCACCAGTATGGACTGTGAAGCAGGGAACACACCACACAGTATAGACCACCAGTATGGACGGTGAAGCAGGGAACACCACACAGTAAAGACCACCAGTATGGACGGTGAAGCAGGGAACACACCACACAGTATAGACCACCAGTATGGACTGTGAAGCAGGGAACACACAGTATAGACCACCAGTATGGACGGTGAAGCAGGGAACACACCACACAGTATAGACCACCAGTATGGACGGAGAAGCAGGGAACACACCACACAGTATAGACCACCAGTATGGACGGTGAAGCAGGGAACACAACACACAGTATAGACCACCAGTATGAACGGTGAAGCAGGGAACACACCACACAGTATAGACCACCAGTATGGACAGTGAAGCAGGGAACACCACACAGTATAGACCACCAGTATGGACGGTGAAGCAGGGAACACACCACACAGTATAGACAACCAGTATGGACGGTGAAGCAGGGAACACACCACACAGTATAGACCACCAGTATGGACAGTGAAGCAGGGAACACACCACACAGTATAGACCACCAGTATGGACGGTGAAGCAGG
This sequence comes from Procambarus clarkii, assembly GCF_040958095.1. Classification (NCBI taxonomy): domain Eukaryota; kingdom Metazoa; phylum Arthropoda; class Malacostraca; order Decapoda; family Cambaridae; genus Procambarus; species Procambarus clarkii. The sequence goes on from NC_091185.1 coordinate 234,925, forward strand.
GAACACACCACACAGTATAGACCACCAGTATGGACGGTGAAGCAGGGAACACACCACACAGTATAGACCACCAGTATGGACGGTGAAGCAGGGAACACACCACACAGTATTGACCACCAGTATGGACGGTGAAGCAGGGAACACACCACACAGTATAGACTACCAGTATGGACAGTGACGCAGGAAACACACCACACCAGTATAGACCACCAGTATGGACGGTGAAGCAGGGAACACACCACACCAGTATAGACCACCAGTATGGACGGGATAGCAGGGAACACACCACACAGTATAGATCACCAGTATGTACAGTGAAGCAGGGAACACCACACAGTATAGACCACCAGAATGGACGGTGAAGCAGGGAACTCAGTGTATAGACCACCAGTATGGACGGTGAAGCAGGGAACACATCACACAGTATAGACCACCAGTATGGACAGTGAAGCAGGGAACACCACACAGTATAGACCACCAGTATGGACGGTGAAGCAGGGAACACACAGTCTAGACCACCAGTATGGACGGTGAAGCAGGGAACACAACACACAGTCTAGACCACCAGTATGGACTGTGAAGCAGGGAACACACAGTCTAGACCACCAGTATGGACAGTGAAGCAGGGAACACCACACAGTATAGACCACCAGTATGGACGGTGAAGCAGGGAACACACCGCACAGTATAGACCACCAGTATGGACTGTAAAGCAGGGAACACACAGTCTAGACCACCAGTATGGACGGTGAAGCAGGGAACACCACACAGTATAGACCACCAGTATGGACAGTGAAGCAGGGAACACACCACACAGTATAGACCACCAGTATGGACTGTGAAGCAGGGAACACACCACACAGTATAGACCACCAGTATGGACGGTGAAGCAGGGAACACCACACAGTAAAGACCACCAGTATGGACGGTGAAGCAGGGAACACACCACACAGTATAGACCACCAGTATGGACTGTGAAGCAGGGAACACACAGTATAGACCACCAGTATGGACGGTGAAGCAGGGAACACACCACACAGTATAGACCACCAGTATGGACGGAGAAGCAGGGAACACACCACACAGTATAGACCACCAGTATGGACGGTGAAGCAGGGAACACAACACACAGTATAGACCACCAGTATGGACGGTGAAGCAGGGAACACAACACACAGTATAGACCACCAGTATGGACTGTGAAGCAGGGAACACACAGTATAGACCACCAGTATGGACGGTGAAGCAGGGAACACCACACAGTCTAGACCACCAATATGGACGGTGAAGCAGGGAACACACCACACAGTATAGACCACCAGTATGGACGGTGAAGCAGGGAACACACCACACAGTATAGACCACCAGTATGGACGGTGAAGCAGGGAACACACCACACAGTATAGACCACCAGTATGGACAGTAAAGCAGGGAACACACCACACAGTATAGACCACCAGTATGGACGGTGAAGCAGGGAACACACCACACAGTATAGACCACCAGTATGGACGGTGAAGCAGGGAACACACAGTATAGACCACCAGTATGGACGGTGAAACAGGGAACACACAGTATAGACCACCAGTATGGACGGTGAAGCAGGGAACACACAGTATAGACCACCAGTATGGACGGTGAAGCAGAGAACACACAGTATAGACCACCAGTATGGACGGTGAAGCAGGGAACACAACACACAGTCTAGACCACCAGTATGGACTGTGAAGCAGGGAACACACAGTCTAGACCACCAGTATGGACAGTGAAGCAGGGAACACCACACAGTATAGACCACCAGTATGGACGGTGAAGCAGGGAACACACCGCACAGTATAGACCACCAGTATGGACTGTAAAGCAGGGAACACACAGTCTAGACCACCAGTATGGACGGTGAAGCAGGGAACACCACACAGTATAGACCACCAGTATGGACAGTGAAGCAGGGAACACACCACACAGTATAGACCACCAGTATGGACGGTGAAGCAGGGAACACACCACACAGTATAGACCACCAGTATGGACGGTGAAGCAGGGAACACCACACAGTATAGACCACCAGTATGGACGGTGAAGCAGGGAACACACCACACAGTATAGACCACCAGTATGGACGGTGAAGCAGGGAACACACAGTATAGACCACCAGTATGGACGGTGAAGCAGGGAACACACCACACAGTATAGACCACCAGTATGGACGGTGAAGCAGGGAACACACCACACAGTATAGACCACCAGTATGGACGGTGAAGCAGGGAACACAACACACAGTATAGACCACCAGTATGGACGGTGAAGCAGGGAACACAACACACAGTATAGACCACCAGTATGGACTGTGAAGCAGGGAACACACAGTATAGACCACCAGTATGGACGGTGAAGCAGGGAACACCACACAGTATAGACCACCAGTATGGACGGTGAAGCAGGGAACACACCACACAGTATAGACCACCAGTATGGACGGTGAAGCAGGGAACACACCACACAGTATAGACCACCAGTATGGACGGTGAAGCAGGGAACACACCACACAGTATAGACCACCAGTATGGACAGGTGAAGCAGGGAACACACCACACAGTATAGACCACCAGTATGGACGGTGAAGCAGGGAACACCACACAGTATAGACCACCAGTATGGACGGTGAAGCAGGGAACACACAGTATAGACCACCAGTATGGACGGTGAAGCAGGGAACACACAGTATAGACCACCAGTATGGACGGTGAAGCAGGGAACACACAGTATAGACCACCAGTATGGACGGTGAAGCAGGGAACACACAGTATAGACCACCAGTATGGACGGTGAAGCAGGGAACACACAGTATAGACCACCAGTATGGACGGTGAAGCAGGGAACACCACACAGTATAGACCACCAGTATGGACGGTGAAGCAGGGAACACACAGTATAGACCACCAGTATGGACGGTGAAGCAGGGAACACAACACACAGTATAGACCACCAGTAAGGACTGTGAAGCAGCGAACACACAACATAGACCAGCAGTATGGACGGTGAAGCAGGGAACACAACACAGTATAGACCACCAGTATGGACGGTGAAGCAGGGAACACACAGTATAGACCACCAGTATGGACGGTGAAGCAGGGAACACACAGTATAGACCACCAGTATGGACGGTGAAGCAGGGAACACCACACAGTATAGACCACCAGTATGGACGGTGAAGCAGGGAACACACAGTATAGACCACCAGTATGGACGGTGAAGCAGGGAACACAACACACAGTATAGACCACCAGTATGGACGGTGAAGCAGGGAACACAACACAGTATAGACAACCAGTATGGACGGTGAAGCAGGGAACACAACACAGTATAGACCACCAGTATGGACGGTGAAGCAGGGAACACACAGTATAGACCACCAGTATGGACGGTGAAGCAGGGAACACACAGTATAGACCACCAGTATGGACGGTGAAGCAGTGAACACCACACAGTATAGACCACCAGTATGGACGGTGAAGCAGGGAACACACAGTATAGACCACCAGTATGGACGGTGAAGCAGGGAACACACAGTATAGACCACCAGTATGGACGGTGAAGCAGGGAACACAACACAGTATAGACCACCAGTATGGACGGTGAAGCAGGGAACACACAGTATAGACCACCAGTATGGACGGTGAAGCAGGGAACACACAGTATAGACCACCAGTATGGACGGTGAAGCAGGGAACACACAGTATAGACCACCAGTATGGACGGTGAAGCAGGGAACACACAGTATAGACCACCAGTATGGACGGTGAAGCAGGGAACACACAGTATAGACCACCAGTATGGACGGTGAAGCAGGGAACACACCACACAGTTTAGACCACCAGTATGGACAGTGAAGCAGGGAACACCACACAGTATAGACCACCAGTATGGACGGTGAAGCAGGGAACACACCACACAGTATAGACAACCAGTATGGACGGTGAAGCAGGGAACACACCACACAGTATAGACCACCAGTATGGACAGTGAAGCAGGGAACACACCACACAGTATAGACCACCAGTATGGACGGTGAAGCAGGGAACACACCACACAGTATAGACCACCAGTATGGACGGTGAAGCAGGGAACACACCACACAGTATAGACCACCAGTATGGACGGTGATGCAGGGAACACACCACACAGTATAGACCACCAGTATGGACAGTGAAGCAGGGAACACACCACACAGTATAGACCACCAGTATGGACGGTGAAGCAGGGAACACACAGTATAGTCCACCAGTATGGACGGTGAAGCAGGGAACACACAGTATAGACCACCAGTATGGACGGTGAAGCAGGGAACACAACACACAGTACTAGACCACCAGTATGGACGGTGAAGCAGGGAACACCACACAGTATAGACCACCAGTATGGACAGTGAAGCAGGAACACAACACAGTATAGACCACCAGTATGGACGGTGAAGCAGGGAACACACAGTATAGTCGACCAGTATGGACGGTGAAGCAGGGAACACACAGTATAGACCACCAGTATGGACGGTGAAGCAGAGAACACACAGTATAGACCACCAGTATGGACGGTGAAGCAGGGAACACAACACAGTATAGACCACCAGTATGGACGGTGAAGCAGGGAACACACTGTATAGACCCCCAGTATGGACGGTGAAGCAGGGAACACACAGTATAGACCACCAGTATGGACGGTGAAGCAGGGAACACAACACAGTATAGACCACCAGTATGGACGGTGAAGCAGGGAACACACAGTATAGACCACCAGTATGGACGGTGAAGCAGGGAACACACAGTATAGACCACCAGTATGGACGGTGAAGCAGGGAACACAACACAGTATAGACCACCAGTATGGACGGTGAAGCAGGGAACACACTGTATAGACCCCCAGTATGGACGGTGAAGCAGGGAACACACAGTATAGACCACCAGTATGGACGGTGAAGCAGGGAACACACAGTATAGACCACCAGTATGGACGGTGAAGCAGGGAACACCACACAGTATAGACCGCCAGTATGGACGGTGAAGCAGGGAACACACAGTCTAGACCACCAGTATGGACGGTGAAGCAGGGAACACACAGTATAGACCACCAGTATGGACGGTGAAGCAGGGAACACCACACAGTCTAGACCACCAGTATGGACAGTGAAGCAGGGAACACACCACACAGTATAGACCACCAGTATGGACGGTGAAGCAGGGAACACACCACACAGTATAGACCACCAGTATGGACGGTGAAGCAGGGAACACCACACAGTATAGACCACCAGTATGGACGGTGAGGCAGGGAACACACCACACAGTATAGACCACCAGTGTGGACGGTGAAGCAGGGAACACACAGTATAGACAATCAGTGTGGACGGTGAAGCAGGGAACGCACCACACAGTATAGACCACCAGTATGGACAGTGAAGCAGGGAACACACCACACAGTATAGACCACCAGTATGGACGGTGAAGCAGGGAACACACCACACAGTATAGACCACCAGTATGGACGGTGAAGCAGGGAACACAACACACAGTATAGACCACCAGTATGGACGGTGAAGCAGGGAACACACAGCATAGACCACCAGTATGGACGGTGAAGCAGGGAACACACAGTCTAGACCACCAGTATGGACGGTGAAGCAGGGAACACAACACACAGTATAGACCACCAGTATGGACGGTGAAGCAGGGAACACACAGTATAGACCACCAGTATGGACGGTGAAGCAGGGTACGCACCACACAGTATAGACCACCAGTATGGACAGTGAAGCAGGGAACACACCACACAGTATAGACCACCAGAATGGACGGTGAAGCAGGGAACACACAGTATAGACCACCAGTATGGACGGTGAAGCAGGGAACACACAGTATAGACCACCAGTATGGACGGTTAAGCAGGGAACACACGCAGTGGACGGTACAGTGGACTGTGGTAGTGGACGGTACAGTAACCTGTGGCAGTGGACGGTACAGTGCTGTGGTACTGGACGGTACAGTAACCTGTGGTAGTGGACGGCACAGTAACCTGTGGTAGTGGACGGTACAGTAACCTGTGGCAGTGGACGGTACAGTAACCTGTGGTAGTGACGGTACAGTAACCTGTAGTAGTGGACGGTACAGTAACCTGTGGTAGTGGACGGTACAGTGGACTGTGGTAGTGGACGGTACAGTAATCTGTGGCAGTGGACGGTACAGTGGACTGTGGTAGTGGACGGTACAGTATCCTGTGGTAGTGGACGGTACAGTATCCTGTGGTAGTGGACGGTACAGTAACATGTGGTAGTGGACGGTACAGTAACATGTGGTAGTGGATGGTACAGTAACCGGTGGTAGTGGACGGTACAGTAACCTGTGGTAGTGGACGATACAGTATCCTGTGGTAGTGGACGGTACAGTAACCTGTGGTATTGGACGGTACAGTGGACTGTGGTAGTGGACGGTACAGTAACCTGTGGTAGTGGACGGTACAGTAACCAATGGTAGTGACGGTACAGTAATCTGTGGCAGTGGACGGTACAGTAAGCCTGTGGTAGTGACGGTACAGTGAACTCTAGTAGTGGACGGTACAGTAACCTGTGGTAGTGACGGTACAGTAATCTGTGGCAGTGGACTGTACAGTAACCTGTGGTAGTGGACGGTACAGTGGACTGTGGTAGTGGACGGTACAGTAACCTTTGGTCGTGGACGGTACAGTAACCTATGGTAGTGACGGTACAGTAACCTGTGGGAGTGGACGGTACAGTAACCTATGGTAGTGACGGTACAGTAACCTGTGGTAGTAGACGGTACAGTAACCTATGGTAGTGACAGTACAGTAATCTGTGGAAGTGGACGGTACAGTAACCTGTGGTAGTGGACGGTACAGTAACCTGTGGAAGTGGACGGTACAGTTACCTATGGTAGTGACGGTACAGTAACCTGTGGTAGTGGACGGTACAGTAACCTATGGTAGTGACGGTACAGTAACCTGTGGTAGTGGACGGTACAGTAACCTATGGTAGTGACGGTACAGTAATCTGTGGTAGTGGACGGTACAGTAACCTGTGGTAGTGGACGGTACAGTAACCTGTGGTAGTGGACGGTACAGTAACCTGTGGTAGTGGACGGTACAGTAACCTGTGGTAGTGGACGGTACAGTAACCTATGGTAGTGACGGTACAGTAACCTGTGGTAGTGACGGTACAGTAACCTGTGGTAGTGGACGGTACAGTAACCTGTACTAGTGACGGTACAGTAACCTGTGGAAGTGGACGGTACAGTACCCTGTGGCAGTGGACGGTACAGTATCCTGTGGTAGTGGACGGTACAGTATCCTGTGGTAGTGGACGGTACAGTAACCTGTGGTAGTGGACGGTACAGTAACCTGTGGTAGTGGACGGTACAGTATCCTGTGGTAGTGGACGGTACAGTGGACTGTGGTAGTGGACGGTACAGTATCCTGTGGTAGTGGACGATACAGTATCCTGTGGTAGTGGACGGTACAGTATCCTGTGGTAGTGGACGGTACAGTAACCTGTGGTAGTGGACGGTACAGTAACCTGTGGTAGTGGACGGTACAGTATCCTGTGGTAGTGGACGGTACATTAACCTGTGGCAGTGGACGGTACAGTAATCTGTGGTAGTGGACGGTACAGTATCCTGTGGTAGTGGACGGTACATTAACCTGTGGCAGTGGACGGTACAGTGGACTGTGGTAGTGGACGGTACAGTAACCTGTGGTAGTGGACGGTACAGTAACCTGTGGTAGTGGACGGTACAGTAACCTGTGGTAGTGGACGGTACAGTAACATGTGGTAGTGGATGGTACAGTAACCGGTGGTAGTGGACGGTACAGTAACCTGTGGTAGTGGACGGTGCAGTAACCTGTGGTAGTGGACTGTACAGTGGACTGTGATAGTGGACGGTACAGTACCCTGTGGCAGTGGACAGTACAGTGGACTGTGGTAGTGGACGGTACAGTACCCTGTGGCAGTGGACGGTACAGTGGACTGTGGTAGTGGACGGTACAGTAACCTGTGGTAGTGGACGGTACAGTAACCTGTGGTAGTGGACTGTACAGTAACCTGTGGTAGTGACGGTACAGTAACCTGTGGTAGTGGACGGTACAGTAACCTATGGTAGTGACGGTACAGTAACCTGTGGTAGTGGACGGTACAGTAACCTGTGGTAGTGACGGTACAGTAACCTGTGGTAGTGGACGGTACAGTAACCTATGGTAGTGACGGTACAGTAACCTGTGGTAGTGGACGGTACAGTGGACTGTGGTAGTGGACGGTACAGTAACCTGTGGTAGTGGACGGTACAGTGGACTGTGGTAGTGG